>NC_092423.1:33826118-34098618 GCF_036169615.1 Heliangelus exortis
AGGAACGTATCAATACACATCAAGATTTAGGAAAAACAACAGCAGAGAGATCTTTTCTCCCACCACTGCTAATAAATAAAGTATTAAATCGTTAAGATTTCAATTACAAGGGAAGAATGTGGCTAACCAAATAAAAGCAGGGGGAGCTGAAATAAGTAGTAGGTTAAAGATTAATATTCTGGGTTCAGAACAAAAGGATGCTCTTTTGTGGCACTGTGCTTATGCCTCTGAATGTAAACATTGTTCGGAGAACCATTTTTTCTTTGCCCAATCTTTAAAGGGTAATAAATTAGACCTTGGACAGCCATACAAGCTGCTACTAGATGTGAATGTGAATGTGTCTGTAGAAAAGGCTGACTTTCAATCAAAGTCTATTGAAAGAATAGTTGGATTTTCTAAAGAAGCATGTTGTGCCTATTAACCAACTTACAAAAGGGGCCATTTTCTTGATTTATGTTTGGTTGCTATAGAGATCTTGCAGTACAGACTGGCAGGTGAAGCTCCCATTTAACAATCTCACAGGTTTTTCTTAGCCGTACTCAGAGGACACAGAGCTACAGTAGGTAAAATCCACCACACAAACATACCACATCTGTCAAACTTAAAGATCAGATTTAAGGCTTTCCAGGAATTTATTGTGAATATGGCAGAGTTATTACACAATCTTTGTACACGAACATTTCATACCCTGGAAAATCTTTATTGCAGTGAGCTGCTTCACTCTGTTAGGTTTTGTCACTGATCCACTTCTTATTCAGCAGGTAATTACTGGTGAGAAGGATTCCAGCACATCACAGCACCTCAGGGTCATCATGTATTTTGGGCTTTTTTTGCAAAGCATATGACATATTCAAAAGGAAGAACCTTTGCTCTGCAACAGCAGTGCTGATGTTAATGTGTGCAGGGGGGTGTCAATTAGGAAAAAAAAATAAAAATAGATTTCCTTGCCAGAGGAACCCAGAGAATGTGCAACAGAGAAACAAATATCCTGTTGGAGTCAGGAGAAAAACTTTTTGTGTGTCAGGAAGTCATGGCCAATTCAAAACCTGGATGTATAAATACTGTTTTATAAAACCAGGTTGTCTGTCTAAACTGTGATGGAAGGTTAGCTGTATGGAAACCAGAGTTCTGAAAGATGAAAAGATAATTAGCAATTAGCAACTTATGTGATGCTCTAAACAGCACTTTGTGGAGGAAAATAGCAAATCTTCATGGCAGTGTATGCTTCAAGCCAAAACCAAACCAAGGCAGTACCTAGGATGCCAGCCTTTCTTTAGTTGGTTCCTTGTGCTAGCAGATATAAGATCAAATACACAGAACAAAGATTTTTTAAAAGATAAATCAAAACCAGAAATATGATTCTTACTGAACTTAGCATGAGGAAAAAACCCTCCATTATTCCTACATGACTCTTGGATTCAATAAAAAATTGTCATTGGCTTAACTTATCAGAAAGGAATATGCATTCCATAAACCAGTGGTCATATGATTAAAGTAACAAATTCTGATAGAAGGCAGTGCTTCATAGCTGCTTCACTTATCAGTATCTTCTAGAGTACTAGCACCATACTACTAAAGGTTTTGCAAAAGTAGACAATGGGGGCAGAGTAAAACAAAACCTAAAGAATTATGTCTCACCCTCCCCATTTTACAGAAGTGGTAAGAGCCAGTGGAGTGCTTTGGAGGAATGGGTCCCACAGCCCCTGCACTTGTTTTCCTAGGACCTCTCCACACATAGCCCATGCCCCTTCACAAACAACTCCTGCCTCTTGCCAGGTGAAGTGACCAGCTTGGCTGGCTCTGCCCTACACAAACCCATCACATTGGCCATGCTCAGGCAGAGAAAAATCAAACTGTGCTCAACTCCAATGAAAAAAAAACAACAAAAAAATAAAACCAAACAAAAACACAAAAACAAAAAACCAAAAACATAAAAAACAAAAAAACCCAAAAGCACAAAAACCAACAAAACAAACAACAAAAACCCAAAACACAAAAAAACCCACAGCCACACATTTTTTTGAGTTACTGCATGAAGTTGGTACCACGAAGGTGTGATTTCAGCTCCTGAGACCTTGTTAGTGTCTACAGAACAAAGAGTTTGTTGGGATGCAGATAAACAGCCACCACAGGGAAGGCACCAGCATGGCACAGGATGGCTGTAGCTGAAGAAACTTCCATGTGCAAAGGCAGCTTAATCCAATGCTTATCAACAGACAGAGGTGAGAATCATATACAGCATTAAAAGGTGTAAGAGGATAAAAGGTTATCTCTTGCTAAGGCCATTACAGATGTCTCTCCAGGGGCAGATGGCTTTGGGGTCGAGATTGGTCTGATCCTGTACAGCTGAAACTAATGAAAGAAGCTTTGCCACTGAGTTCAAGGGAACAGGGCTGAGGCATGGGCAGCAGGAGGTCTGAAGTCAGGCACCCAGAATTCCCTGGATATGATCTTCCCTTTCTGCCCCTCGCTCTGAGGAGAAAGCTGCAAAATTTTGCTTATATTTAAAAGGGGAAGGAGGATGATAACTGCAGTAATCTTCAAAGGATTTGTTTTAATTTCTGCTGAAAGGACTCCACATCTTTCATTGTTTGAACATATGGTTTTTGGGGACACAGCTCCAAGTTATTTCATTACTGGTCTTTTGGAATTTTGCTGATTATCAAGAACAAATACAGCCTTAACACCAGAGCTGTGATGAAGAGAGATGACTTCCTTGTAAAGCTCTTCGTTGTTTGCATCCCAGTAATTATTTAGCAAATGGGTTCCACCTGTTGTACATCACCCAGCACATACAGATGGGACTGAAATATATCCTGGATTTATATTTTATTTGGACTAACAAAGCCAGGATTTGAATTCAAGGGGCAGTGAAAGAATCAAGAATGTTCTGCATCACAGACTTGGAAAAAGAAATACAGGGCTTTGGCTGTGGCCATTCTGCTCAGATTATCTCCAAATACTTTACATGCAGTGACTCCTCCTAAGGAAAGAAGGACCCATCAAATACACTACACTCTGCTGTTGAACCCTTTCTCAGGCCTCTTCTTAACACATTTCTTTTACTTCCTGCTATTTATTTCTTACATTAAGATCACTGGCAATATTTTTACCATCTCCTGCTTTAACTCCAAATCATGATGAAGGCAGATTCGACCATTAAAACAGTATTACACAGTATCTGTCATCCAGATTGGACAGTAACTTATTAAACTCTCTTTTATTGAAAGCCTGCATGTCGGCATTTTGGTTTTATACCTTACATGTGTTTTTAGTGTTGAACTTGGCTTTTCTGTGAATCTTATAAACATAAAAAGCACAAAGACTGAAATCCTGTCCCTGTTGAAGTAATAGAATTTTTGTCACTGATGTCCATGGGGTAGGATTTCAATCCAGATTGCTAACAGATTTTTTTTTTTTTTTTTTTTTTTTAAATCCTCAAATTTCTGCCTCTCCAATGTGCACCTTTTGACTGGAGAGGTCAGTGGGAAGGAAAAAAAAAAAAAATCAGGCAGAAATGCTACTATCAGAAACATATTTTAGGCAACATACACGCACACCCACATCTTCTGCAGAGCTGCTGAGAGCACGTGGTGTCACAGCAGGTCTGACACCAATTGTATTAAAACCTGTAGTTTGTAAATCCCTGGGGATTCTAAATCCCTGTCCAGTAACAGAAAGATCCTAAATAGTGCAGATGAATAAAACAATGCAATTGCCTTAACTACATAAAAAGAACTGACATCTACCTTCTGTCATTCTACAAGATACAGCATCTTAGATGTTGGTCTTCAATATGCAAACACATCATGTATGTATGCAAACATAACAGGGTGGTAATACCCATCTGGAAACCTGCTGCAGCATACAGTAAATTAGTTTACTGTAAACATTCCCTCCCTTTTGCTTGGTAACTTTGGGTCCTTTTCAGTTTTGATGTAGTTGAGACCCTTTCAACAGCACTGCATTGTGTTCCATTAAAAAACATGGGGGTGAGGAAATAGGCCATCTTCTCCCTGTTCTAATGTGGAAAGGGCCAACTTTGGATTCTTTATTGTCCTGCAAGTTTTACAACTGGCTCCAGCTCCACAAGTAAGCACCGAGTGCCCAGTACACCCACCAGTCAAAATTCTAAAGTTTTAACATCACCCCTTGCAAGAGAAAAGTTCATAAGTAATTTCTAAAGGTGTTTTGCTATTTAATAAGCATACCTCCTTGCTTTGGAGGAGAAGGATCATGGAAAAAAAAAAAGTTACAATAAAACTTAAAACCCTCCAAAATAATCTTAAATAGCTTTCCTATTACCCATATGGCATATAAATGAATGTAGGATAGTGTTGTGTAACTGGTTTATTGGTGAGCAGGGTGTATGGCCAGGTTACTTGTCCTTTTAGTAAGTAACCTTAAACTGTAGCCATCTTACATGCATAGTGATAAATCTTAAACACAGCAGTCCACTGTGCATTATTTGTTCTTCATACATACAATTCTCTCGAAGTACGTAAGTAGATATTTGCATATAAAATTCTGATGGCTCACGAAGGATTTGATTTATGCATTCCTTTGAAAACTCAACAAAAGCATTATGTTTTCCATCAGTGATAAAACCACTAGGCTTTTAAACTCCCAAATATATTTTTACAATTGCTAAGCTGCTGTTATAGCCTGCGAAGGTTCCTGGTCTGGTAACAATGGAAACTGGAGTCTTATGTTTATCTTCAGGCCAGGACCGATGGAGGCAGCAATAGTATATGCTTTCCTAAACTGACCTGCTGATGACCTGAATAGTGCCCTGAGGGGTTAGTATCCCTTGGAGTAAGAGGATATTTAGCTCTGATGCCAGTTCAACCTACTACTCATTTAAAAGAAATTGCCTCATCCAAGTTAAGGGGTTTAGATTCTATTCTCAAAAATTAATAATTCACACCGCGTGTGTTTTTTCAGACACGCTAGCTTAGTAACATATATGCTGGTTATGAAAATATCTGTATTAAAACCTGGCTGGTCTTGTAGTGCAAAAATTAGTATGACCAGTGCCAAAAGAAAGGACAACTTCAGTATCACAACAATACAAGTATGGGTTTGATTGCTTATTACTTTCAATAGTCTAACTAACATACATCTGTTTTGTGCATCGAGTCAGCCATTCTTGTACCTCTGCTGAGCCAAGGCCTTCCAATGATATACCAAGTTCTTTACTGAGTAGTTTCCTCCCTTAAAATGATGTAGCAAGCAGTTTGCATTACACAGTGTGACTTCACCCATTCTGGATTAAACAGATCTGTCCTGAGGTTATAATAAATAGAACTACAATAAATAACTATTTTGCTTTATCATAAGCATGTGTATTTTACATGTTTCTGATCAAGATCAGAGATGGAAAATGGCACAGGGTGGCTATTTCCATGATATCCTCTCGCACATCTGGAGATTAATGATGCAGCATTCCAGAAGGGTTGTATAGTTTGGAAAACACCCACACATTTGAGTGCTTACTCACAGACACAAATGTGCAGCCTTGCCAAGCACTACCAAAACACCACTTTTTCTAATTTTCTTCATTATCACAGGGTAATGATATGCCCAGAATTGGTGTTTCCTGGAGACTATGCTGTCTTCTTTATCCCTGTGTACACCTGCCACTCGCAGTTGTCCACATTCAGAGCAGTGCTTGCTATTATTCTATTACAAGTTTTCACTGCATGCTAATCCCCTGGGGATCTGGCATCCCAGTCCACCCCAAACACTATTCATGCACGCATGCAAAACAAGAACCCAATTTACTATTTTGCAGAAACATCAATGAGAACTAAAGCTATAAAAAAAATGTCATGCTCATTTAAGTTTCTTGGCACAATTACACTAAAGACAAATCCATCATTTATACCAGCTTAAAAAAGTATTCAAAAAAGTTTTTTGAAATTTTGCTCCTAAGTAACTTCAACAGCTTGGAAAATGTTGCCCCTTTCCAGTCCCTGCTCCCTCCCCTCTCCTAGCCTGGAATGGAACAAATGACATCTGGTGTAAAGCTGATACATGTTTTAAGCATTCTATTTTAGCCAAATTCTGCTCTTCACATCCAAATGTTACTGCCCTCGGAGACTCCACACTTCCAGAGGCAACGTTTATATTCTGCAGCATGTGGTAAAAAAATAATTTAGTACCACACATGACAACGTGTAAATCTACCTGCCACTGTATCTGTCCTATATGTCTTCTTAACTGGTATAAAGCAATCAAACCTTTCTTAAAGATTTTACAGTAATTCCATTGCCCCTTGAAAACTTAAACTCACAGCCTTAAATGCCTTTTATATTAACTTCAATGGCTCCTAGAAAGTTAATTAAAAAAATTATTTGCTACCACAAAGGACAAGCATGCTACATACCAGCTGCCCTGTGCCAGTATGCACAATGAGAACTAAAACCCAAAATATTGAAGGATACCAGCACTGCTTCTTTGACAGCTTCGCTTATGTGAACACACACCATCCATGCAGCTGGGTTCTCTCATCAGGGAGGATGAAAGCTAGACCAGAGAGTTCCAGGCTTTCCAGCTCGATGCACCTAAGGCTCCTGCACCAGCTGAGGAAACACCTCCACATCTCCCACCAGACAGACAACATTTCTGCCCACTTGGCTCACCATGGTACTGTAACCCAGAGCCTCAAGTGCTGAGCAGGGACCAGGACATACCTGGCCACCCCTATGGCACTGCAGGCACCAAAAACTTGCAACCTGTTACTCAAACCCCACACCAGCCAAAGCCCTGTGGGCAACACTTCCAGAAACATGCCCAGGCAGCCAGCCTGGTCCCCTTGATGGGAGGCAGGAGGTCCCCAAGGAAGTTGGTGACTTTTCAGAAGGCAGCTCCAGCCCAGGGAGGTGGGAGGGCACAACCCACACTGGTACACAGGCTCCCTCGGATCCAGGTGCAGAGTTAATAAAACTGTCTTTCCCACAGAGCCTGCAGAATAACACATTTTATATTCTAATGAAGTAATTATTAAAATAGGTAATTATTGAAATAACCACATCAACTCCCAGTCATTAAAATCCTCCTAAACAGAAAGGCATGATGGCTTAGGCTATTAGAAAGCTTGGCAGGCACCCAACGCCTACAATAGCTTCTAATTAATTGATCTCACCTCTAATCTGCTATTGTTAGCCTAGTGCTGATCATTTGTTTGGCCTACAGATCCTATTGCCCCTTTCATTTGATTGTATTTGTTACTGTACCCTCTCTATCTCTTTCAATTAAGCACAGGTTAAGTGGTTCAACCGCAAGAGAATAGGAGATAATGGCACAAATCAAAGTAATCTCTTTAATTTGCTAAATGGATTACAGGGAAACCCCAGCCAAAGTGAAGTCATAGCTGGTGGCCTTCACTTGAACTATACACAAAGAGTATCTAATTATTAACCCACCACATGCCAAACCTTACAGATATCCAATAAAACAACACAGCATTTGGGTACCAGCGAGGTTGCTCTCATTACAGAGTTTTCCACAGCAAAATTACTTCGACTGCAAAATCTTTATATCGGTGTCTTTCCAAGTATGTCATATGCTGTACTTTCAAGTACAACATATCTAGATATAACAATCAAAACACGGCACTGCATACCAGTCAAGAGAGTGGATTTATAATCTCTTTAAAGACATGCTTGTGGTAGAGTTCATTTTTCATATTTGCACTATAAATGCAAATTCAGCTTTGCAGTCCGTATTGCTTTTGCTTTTGCTGACTATAGAAGTTTTAATAGTAAACAAGCTTTGTCCTTAAACTGGCAAGTGGGTTTCTTCCCCCTCTCCTCTTTCTTCTGAAGTGTTTTTGAGCAAGCTGTCTGGCAAGAGAGCTTCACCACCAGTACTTTGGCCAGAGTGTCCTTGGCTAATCAGTCAGGCAACGAATTCAAGAATGTGAACTGCATGAGATGGACAGAGGGTCATTTCCTTGCAATGACAAGGAGAGCAGGGCATTAGAACGAAAAACAGTAGGAGTGGACAACAGGATTTCATGTAGAAGGAAATTAAGCTTGTTGGAGGGGCAGAACCTCTTAGGAGCAATTGGAAATCTCTGCTTTTTCAGAAAAAAAAATGTTTTGTATGTGGCAAAACAGGGATTACCAAATATAAATCTGTTGTTTCTGGCAGAGTTCAGCTTGCACCAGATGATGGGCCAGTAACGCAGAATATAGTATAATTTTGCACTTCCATTTGGCCTTTGGTTGGCAGATTTCAAACACAACGATTGCATTAACCTCAAGCAGAACATCTTAGAAGTGAAATCTCCATTTTAACTTAAAGGCAAACTGGGTGTATGGAAAAAGAATAATCTCTGTTCAGGGCTGGATGATTTAAGATCCTACAAAAAGTCCATTAAAAATGAAACAGGACTCCTAGTTTCCAAACCTGACACCCAGCCTGCAAGACAGCACGCACTTCTAACATTACCCAACTTTTCTTTTCAGGTCAAGAGCTACAATTTTGATTTGTGACAGCTTTTTGCATTCTCACTTGTTTGGGCACCAAAGCTTTTAGGCTGGCGTTGTCAACTTTTCACAGTCACTTTTGCGATGCTTGTGGTTCCAGGTCGTTTCCATGCAACACGGGCACGAACAAAGAGATTATATATATACATCTCCAAATTTCCAGTAACGCTGCTAATACAGCTTGTCTCTGTTCCAATAAGTTGTCAGCTCTATATTTCATAACATGTTTTTGTTTGCATGGTAACTGGCCAGTAACTTGGCATTCTTCTGCCGTTCTGTGTTTCGACACCAGTTCATCACTGCTTAGAGCTGAGCACATACTTCCTGCATTATTGAATTAGCAACCACACAGACACGCTATAACCTTCAGAAAAGTCCTTCCAACAACTGCTTGTACAGCAGGTGTGGTTCCACAGAAAAAGCACAACCAAGCCCCTGTTTGTCACCCACGTTCACGCAGAGGTACACACAATCTTCCTATCAACAAAACTGCTTACTCTAAACACGCCGTGCATTCTGATCAAGAAGTATTTTCCCCGTACAGTTTGGGGAACCAGGTGAGATGTTCTTGTCTTTTTCCACTCCCCAGACTCCCACCTGACCATACATGGTCCTGTTTATTATGTTCTGGCCTGATGCACTGGGGACATCTCCATAGGCTGGCTCTATAAATCCAGCCTGCAAAACCAGGGGCTGTTCTCCATGGGGCGAGGAACTTGGACTGGGTCACAGGGGAGGAGGCCCTGGAGCCCCATCAGCTGCAGCCAGCTGGGACTGGGAATCAGGCTGGGGGAAGGGATCCTTAAGCCACCATCATCTGCCAGGTATGCTTGTCATCCTCCTCTTCTACATAGAGCACGCAAACAGATCAAGAAGATCTGGAGCATAACCTGCAGCCCATTCCCCTTTTACTTCCAGCAAGCCCTCTTATGGATATACACTTTCTGGCCACAGTGATCCATTGTGCCTGTGTATGCACACCTGACTTAAAATACATGACTGACTGACACCTTCAAGCCTGGAGGAAATAAAATGTATAAATTTCCAAATGCCTTTTCCATTCGAGAGCACACATAAGGCTGTATTCTGCTTTCCAGCTGTCGTAGCTCTAGCAACCTTAATGGATTTAACAGCACAGATAGAAACAGCCTTCCAGACTTCACCTTGATAAAAAAAATATTTTTGTATTTTAAATTATTCTGGTTTTCAGGTAATTCATAAAGATAAACTGGGCAAAAGGGAAGGAGGAAGCTTACCCAGTAGTATCGTTGGGTTGGACCTTATTCAGAAAGCACAAGCTTCGGGGATCTGTGGTGCTGATTCAGCCCATTTGTAGAGCCAGGGGTCAACCCACAGCTCTACTTCTCTGGAATGCAGAAATATTTATTCACATCTGGAAACAGCTCATCTGCACTGGAAACTTTTCTAATATTTTCTCTTCTGTTCTAATAAAAAGAAAAAAAGCTACCAAGCGATGCTTTTTTTTTCATTGTTGTTCTATTTATCCAGCAGTCTTCCCCTCCATCTATGTACCTACCTTAAATGAGTAAGCCATGCCTGTTCCAAAGTAAATCAAAACGCTTTGAAATCTGCCAGGGTCGGCACCAATAATACAAATTGGCCCATAAATATTGAAGCCCTAGTAATCCTCCCTCAACAAGTGAGCCAAATAAGAAACCAGGCGAAGCCTTCTCATTTTAATTCCGCTGAACTATTGCTGTTAGCATGGAGGCACCCAGCATACACAAGTCCCTGGCTCGAGTGACGGTTTTCAACACCACCTTAATTAAACCTGCTCCCAGCAAATTTAATCAGTGCTGTGAAGAAAATGGCTTCTGAAAGCAGGGAGCAGTTTACATTAGCGTTTCCAGCCCGACTGTCAACAGTGCTGCGAAAACATTTTGCTAAGCATTAATGGGGATATCTGGTAAAAAAAAAAAAAAAAAAAAAAATTCTTATTGCAACTATTTCAGCAAACCACTTCAGCAAGACCCTGGGGAGAGTGAACATGGGGAAGACACTTGCCCTGCACCCTGTCCCTTCCAGTCCCCAGACTTCCCCGAGCATCTGAAATCCTTCCCTATGTTTCATGTCACTGGTATTTTTCCAGGATTTAAATTGAGATCACAGGCAAACCTATGCCTCTTTTTCCTGTTCTTCCCTAAGTGTCTGCTTGTGGTCAGGGTGCAAAAGAGACTGCTGGGCCAGTCAGACTCTCGGTCTGAGCAGGCACAGCCTTTCTCACACTCTCATACTGTAATATGCTTCCCACGCTACCCTGTCACATGCAGTACAGAAATTATTTGGTCTTTCTTTCTTCTGGCTGTATGAAGTCTATTATTTAGGTAATTACACTAGGAACTGTACCAAGCAACTGTTTTCCTCCTCTGTCTATTGATGTGAGGCAAAGCTCAAAACTGTTAATAATTCCATAGCCTTGCTATAATGTAAATCTCACTGATGGAGATTTTGCATGATCTCTAATTCAAAACACCCCTGAAAAAGGACAATTCTTTTTAAGCCCTTTCTTGACTAAACCTCAACTATTGTTAAGGGAAAAGAGGCACAATTATTTAATTGAGCAAAATTCCATGCTACCAGCCATAAGGTGTGGTGGGCAAAAGGCAAAGAATTCCCACTAATAGCCCTTCTGCTATGTAAAAATAGCTGGTGAATGAGGAGGAGATTTAGGGCAATGATACAAACTCTGATCTCTCATTCCCAGAGAATGTAAGGAGAATGGGGATACCAGTCTTTTACAGGGTTGGAGTCACAGAGCTCTCCTGGTGCACCACATCATTGGAGCTCATACACATTTCCATATTATTGCTGACACATAACCCATAAAAACATTTTCTTAGGGCCTACAGCCCTGTTGCCTTTTTTCATAAGGACATGTCTTCTGCAATCACTGCAGATAGAGATCTTTTTTGAATACACAGTAGAACATCAAAAGACACTGGTATATCCAGATATTAAAGTTTCATCTCAAACAGTGAAGTTCACTTCCAAAAAACAAACATACACAAAGAACATTGTAGGAAGGGCACTCTGCAAGGACTACTTTTAGTAGCCACATATAAAACACAGGGAAAACAAATACATTAAATTTTTTTAAAATTGTCTTTTAATTTATGAGGGTACTTCCAATATCCTATCTCTGTGTCAATAAGCACAAGACTTCTTAGGCTCCATACCAATTCCTGTTCTTTTTAGCCCATGAATATTTAAAAGTTGAATACAACTTCAGTAGGAGTTAAACACAAATGAAAATACCTGTCTGTCTAGAGCACTCTGCCTAAAAACATCTGCTAAAAACCCCCACCTACATGCCAGGTTACTAGTGCAATCACAAAATAATGGGGGATGCAGGAGAAAACAGAAAGATGTAGTGCCTTTCCTACTAAACCCTCCAATAAATCTGTGAAAAATACCTCCTCCTCGAGAGGTGTTCCCTTCCCTCCTAACATTCAATTCTAATCTGCAGAAGAAAATAATTTTCCTACCTTAGGAAACACAATCTCTTTTTCTGTCTCCAAGTGAAAATATTCTCTAAATATGACCCAAATTACCAAGCTATTTTGCTTCAGCCATAACTGGATTTTTCCACAAATCAACCCTTTCTATTTGCAGTCATCTTAATGCCACTATGACATCCTAAGGACATTTGCACATACAGATATATACATTGGACAACACAGTAGCAAACACAGTGTTGTTAAAACCTGGTCAGGGTTTTTAGACACAGGATTTACAGAAAAGCACTCTGGCCACAGAGTCCCATAAGGCTCTCCAGGCTGCCTGGCTGGGCTTCAAGTGAAGCAGCTTCTAGTGCTAACCATGGAAATACTGCCACTAGAAGACACTGAAATAGACAGGGAAAGAAGACACCACACAACAACACAGACCTCTCATAATTATGCTGTAGAAAAGTACTTCTCTTCAAAATTGTTAGAGAAAAATCAAAATTGCTCAATAAAATATTTTATTCTACTAATGAGAGACGAAAAACTACCACACACTAAATCCTTTACAGCTTCAGAAGAGCACGTAGTAAAACCTTTTTTTTTAAAAAAAAACAACCCAGAAACCAAAAAGCTAAACAAAATTTAAATCCTCAAGCTCTAAAAACAGTGTTCATATTATTTCCTATACGACATTTAAATCCATCAGTATTTCAACAGTTCCCTAAATTAGAAAATTATACTATTCTAGCTAAGTCTGTTCAAACAATAGAAAAATGGAAAGCAAGTGGCATCAATTAGATACTAGAGGCAAGTACAGATGAGTGCTAAAATCTAGAAGGTATCTAAAAGTTAAGACTTTAGAAAAATATTCATATGAAATACCTATAAGTGCAATCTTTGAGGAAAAATAATGTGTTAAGCCAAGTACATATGGAAGCATCTAAAATTACAAGCTCTTATTCCAACTCCTGGTTATTCAGTAGCTAATCTGCACTCAAAGAAGGTAACTAAATACAAATGAATTGTTAAGAAAAACACCCAGTATTTGCTTGAATATTTAACAGCTGGAACAGCTGGACTGGATTACTGAACAATGAAATTCAGTGTGCAGTCAGGTAGGGAGGAGAGAAAGCTCCCCGAACAAAGCCATAACAGAAGGAAATAAAATAATAAGTATTTATAACAGTGATTTTTTTTTCTTCTTTTTAACCAGCTATTTAATCTCATACTGTAAGCCCCATTTCACAAACACAAATTAATCAAATCCACATTCCAAGAAGCCAGTTTTTTTAAGCCTGCTTTTTAAATGTGAATGGCTTCTTAATTTCGATTTATAGTGACATGATAAAATGAGATTTCTTTAATTCTTATTTTTTTAAAAATTGTCATTGAATACATTGCATTCTCAGTGCTGGAAGGATGCTAAAGTTTAAATAAATAAATAGAGACCCACAGAAAAGCACATGAGATCTTGAGAACTTTTTCAATCACCCCTTATCTACACTGCCATTACTGTAAGCAGGAGGCTTATCTTTGATACTGACCCAGCATATTTTTATTGAAATGGTGTGAACCTGCTCTGACACTCTCTGAAAATGCTTGAAAGTGCAGTATAAGCACGGAGGCCCAGACTGAATCCCTTGGGATGCAGGACTGCAATATGCAAAGGTGTCTCTGGATGAGGAGTTGTTGGCTCAGTGGTGGGGAGCACAGAGAACAAAGCAAACTGGTTTTCATCTTGCTGTTTCTGGTCTCCACAAGCTCATGGATCACCTCCCCATCAGATAACAGCAAGTGAGATCCAATCCACATAATTTAGATGAACTCTCTTGCATGGGAATATTACACACGAGTATGATCTTTCTACTCTTGCTTAAACATTCGCTGCCCAATAGCAATTACATTTTACCAAACTCTCAGAAGTATGTTTTTCTTTCCAGCACAGGGAACCTGAGTGCTTATTTTACAAGGGCTGCACCACTGCCCTTGGTGCAGCAGTTGGATGGTATGGGCCCCATCTATTCTCTCTGCTCAGCTTGACTTGGATTCTATTCTGAGCTAGAGAGCCATTTTTCCCTGAACCTCCTGCTCCTGGTAAGATGGCCTGGATGGTTTTTCCAACTCCAAAGTCCAGCTGCTATGTTTCCCTGATTCATTATCATTGCAATGGTCAAGCACTCCAACACCAGACCCGTGAATGCAGGGTAAATCTGATCACCAGTCAGTCAATGAGACCAACCAAGTACAATCCCAACAAGCATTTCTTAGAAGGAGCCAACAACTCATCAGGATGACAGAAACTTTGGAAAACACAGCAATATGGAAGACCCTGTCAAGTTCAGGCAGCTGATGCCGTGCCAAGGGACCCATCAGAGCTCCTCCAGCTCCTCAGGTGGAATTCCTTTACGTTCAGGCACTGACTTGCCTTGCCAAATATTTCTAATGTGATTTACATACCTCAGAAAAGATCCTAAACTTTGCAAGTTAAGCCAAACCACAAGCCCAGCCAAAGCCTCCACCTGCACATAACATTTATTTTTAGCAGCTGCAGACTTAAGGGAGTCCAGCAACAAATTTGACCTGCAGTTGCTCATCATGCCAATGCTGTCTCAACAAATGGTAGGCTGGCAGCAAAAACATGAAACATAGCACTATCCATTTTTTTCAATGCATTCATAATCAGAAAGGAAACAAACACTGGCAGACACAGGAGATCCAGATTTGGAGGAGACTCCTGTTCATCCATTTGAGAAAGACCTGGCTCACACAGCCTTAGCTGTGGTGGTGATTTTCTTGTTGACCAACTCCATCCATACCCATTCTTGGATTAAGTTGCTTACTATTTTGCAAAGGAAGCAGCTGCTTAGTAAGAGCTATCTCATCACAAATTTTTCACTAGATTTCACAGAGGGCAAGAAGAAAAATGAAGCAAAACACTACAGAAGTACGGATGCAACTCACACCCCTATAACTCTCTTACTCCAGCCTCAGATACCACAAAACACCCTGGGTACATGAGTGAGATGCCATGTCTGAGCAGCACATGCAACTGAAAGAGGGTCAGCTTCTGTGGTTTTCTGCTCCCACCAACCATGCTGAGGAAGATGAGGAGCAAACACGTTGAGGAATTGAGGAGCACACAGCATCCCTCTCTGCCCTTCTCAACCATGACCTGGCCCTCTCTGCCCTGCCTGTGCAAGGGTCTGAGGAGATCTTTGCTGCCATAGGACAAGTCAGGAGGGAGGGGAAAACATTTCTCAGTGAGAACAGCAGCAACACGTGGGGAAGAATAAGACAAGGAGAGGGAAAGTCTGCATGCTTGGGTCTGGGGCAAAGGTGTGAGGAAAACAAAACTCCATGGGGCTCTGATCCATTTTATTTCTGTATAGCTGAGACACCCTGAGCCAGCACTAGAGTCCCACCTTTTCTCAGGCCAGAGGTCAGGAGACAAAAATTCACATGGAAACACAACCTTGAGCCAAGCCCATCTCGCATGCAGGATCTTGCCCTCCATCTAACCCAGAGGAGGCAGCGCTGACCCAGCCCAAACCCCTGAAAAGTCTGGGAAGCCTCCCATTGATCCCATCGATCCCACCAGCTGAGTAAGATGCCACAGCGCTTCCACTAGCTCAGCTCTGGGGGTGGCTCAAGGATTGTCACCTCCCCTTCCCAGAGCAAGAGTGTGATGGAGAGGTGAAATATTTGATTTCAGGTAATGGAGAGGCTGTAAGCTGCTCTCCCTCCCCCCCCCACAACATTCTTGCCAGATTATTCACAGCTAAATTTAAATGGCAAAGAGTTTCACAGGTGAAATAAACACCAGGCAAGGCTAGATGCCACCTTGTTACCTTTGCTGTGTTGGCTAAGCAAGCTGTTGGGTTGTTTTTTTTAATTCTGCTGCACTGACTGACGATAAACGTGCAACCTGACAGTGTGCATTTGGTGGGGAGGCTCCACTCATGTCAGATGTGTGCTTGCCTGAATGCCAAGGGGACTTGCTGTCTGAGGGTTAAATGCCAGCTTTTCTCCTGGCTGAGAAAAAACTCACTGCACAGAGAGCAGGGATGACAAGAAACCTCCGTATAACTCGACCCCTCTGGGCACATACCTTCAACAGACAGCTAAAAAAAAATATATATTTTTTTTTTTTTTTTTTTTTAAATTGTAATTTTAAAGCTCTTTATCTGATGGACAAGTTATTATACACTGAAAGAAGGGAAACATCAGAGAGAAAATCCTGAGCCGTGCTGACTATCCACAAATCCCATTAAAAAAAAAAATAAAATAGAAAGCCAAGAGGACAATGAAACTCTTCACCCTTAATCCTGGATTTATACATGTGTTGTAATTAAAGATAAATTGAATTTCAGAACCATTTGGAATAAAAGGGCAGCTCAAGAAGCAGCACAGTATGGAGATCTCTTTATAAAAGTAGAGCTCCGTATAAATGTCAGTTATATTAATACCAGCATAAAGTAAGCACCAACAGGTGAACAGCATGTTACACTGACCAAGTTTGTAAATTTGGTAAAGAAACAGAACTTCAGAGGAAACATGAGCTAACCATGTCCTGGCAGGGGTAAAAGCACCCATCCTCCAACCTCTAACACCAAAAGGAAATTGGGAAGAGTGTTCCCTGGAAAACAAGAGACCTCTTTGAAATTCCCTGTTAAGATTTGTTTTCCAAACACCTACCAAAGGGATTTTTGACCCCCCACACCGCAGGTTTGATTTTGCTCACCCACTTTAACAGTCTTAGAAATCATGAATACATTTTATCATCTCCTTTCTTTGCAGGATTAGAGGAGGGAGAAGTGGCAACAAGAGATTCTGTGTCTAGACACAGGGAAGATGTTTTCAGCAGGAGGCCAGGCAGGCAGCAAAGTCTCTCAGACAGCATCTGTGCAAACCTTGCCCCTGGATAGAGCTGGACTGGAAAAAGCTGAGAGCAATCTGGGACCTCAGAGCTGGCCCTGTTTCCAGCTGGGCACCCAACTGGAGCCCTCACAGGGTCCTCTCCCACCTGGGAAATAGGGTGATGCCACATCCTGCATGGGGTTGGTGGCTCCAGAGCAGAGCTCAGAACACCTGGGTTTAGTTTCCAGCTCTGCCACAAATTCCACACATTACCCTGGGCAGGGAAATCTAATCCCCACTCTTTCCTTCTCCATTACCTCTGCTCTTCCTGTTTGTCTGTCTCCTCCTATTAAATGTTGAAGTCTAAAAGCAGGGTCTGTGTGTTCATATGGTATTTCAAGCAGTGTGGCTTGATAGGATTTGGCACATTAATGTGCAGTGAAATAAATCAATCAATAGTCAGAGGAGTTATATTACAGTATAGCATAGGCAGAGACAGCTACTACAGGGTCTACCTTTAGTTTCTGGATTTGTTTCCAAGAACCTTAAGGATAATTTTGCCTAAGTACATAATGAAAGATTAGGGCTAAATCTGTAATAAACGTGAAAATGAAGTTATGCCACAAAATGAATAGTTGTTATTGTCCCCCTCCTAGTAAAAGTTTATTACACACAAAAAAAAGCCTTCTGGAGCCACGGGTAGCTATTAAAATGCCTATGCACCTAATTCTGGTTTCACTGCTGCACAAAGCATTGGACTTAGGAATCCCCCTGGCAAGACCACAAAAATAAACGTCAGTTGTTTACTACAAGAAAAAGAAACCCAGGAATTTACTTATTTACGCACCGAAACGACTGCTATTTTTTTTTCAGCAGAGCTACCATAGGGAGAGAATTAACTGCTCCTCATGCCTTTTCTGGCCCCCAGTGGCTCACCAGCACCGCGATGCACCTTACCTGACTGCCTCCTGCCGAACCCTACCTCTTGGGTCCTTCTAAATAACCACGGGCATCGACTCGGTGTAAACCCTCCGTGGTGTCCCATCAGTGGGGAACACCGGCGTGGCTGGAAACCTGCTGGAAATGACAGTGAAAAATCTTCCAGCACCCAACAGACTCTCTTAAAGTAGCTGTTACAGCACCTATATTTTAATTTTAATGGTGAATCTTATGGAACAGATATGTTGGAAGAGCAATAAATAATAAGTTATTGCACCCGATCTTTCATTTCTGAATAGTTAAGGAGATTAATGGACCCGTCTGGATTACTGCTCAGCTATTCGGAAAGAAACCCCCCAGCAGAGCACCTTTTCCACTACCACTAACATATCTAACCATGGACATACTTTGCCACATGCCTCCACAATACAAGCTGCAGCTTCTTGTTCGGATTGTCTTCTCTAAATAAAAGGTAGATCAATAAATAAATTTAATTAGCACATTAGAATAGTCATTATTGGGTCTTACACATAATGGGAGAAATCAAACAACTTCAAAAGAGACTTGCTCAATTAACACAAGGCTTTATAACAGCACTGGAATAGGACTGTACCACAGATCTAAGTAACAGACTGCAATCTCTCTCCAGATTGTATTGGCATGCTCCTGACAGCAATACTTTCATTAGAGGGATCTTCCATGATATCCCTAATCCCATTTTGAATATTTAATAACTACAGCGACTGGAAATCATTGCACCATATTTCAGAAAGAATTCCTGTAACAAGGATAGAGCGGCTGTATCGCTGCAGCCTGTTCCTGTTAGTTCCTGTTCCTATTTAAAACTTCTCATCATCTTCCCTGTGGAAATGTCAGGAGATCTGGCTTTGTTGTGGATAGACCTGGCTCTGCATAGATGCAGACCCTGAAATGCAATTCATAAGCACAGAGCAAACATAAAGCTGGGTTATGCACTTCACCTTTGTGCCTGCAACTGAACCAGGAGCCCTGCCTGGCTACCTGGTACATATATGTACAGCATGGAGAAGAACTTTCAAATTAAGAAAATGCAGCATGAAAAGGAAAAAAAAAAATTAACCTCTTCAGTACACTTTGAAAAAACACCACCACCATCAAACAAACAAACAAAACCAAAACCCAAGCCACTTTAATAGAATACTTTCGAGAGCAACAAAGTTGTTCTTCAGAGTAGTCATCTCTGCTAGCTCTCAAATCAATGCCCAGAAAAATTTTTCAAGGAAACTGCTACAAACCAATTTTATTTCAGAAAAAAACACTATGATTTTCCTTAAAAGACAAGCAAAATTACCTACATGTGACCAAGATGCTGCAAGCCTTTCTCATTAGGGTACCAGCTGAAAAACAGTCAATAAGAATTTCTCAAACCTTCAGTTTGTCTTGTCTTTTTTTGAGAAAGAAAACCTTTCCGGCAAAAAGAGAAGAAACAGCATTTCCCAGTCTTGCAACAAACTAGAATTTGAAAACTGTTGGGGGAAAAAAAAAACAACAACAACAAAAAAAAGGGGCTTTACTGGAGTTTTCAACACCTATGACCTCACTCATAAGCAAAGGCAGGAGTCTGCCAAGACAGTAATTCTGCACAACACACTGGTTCTTCTTTTAACAGACGAAATCAAATGCTTCATAGCAGTGTTCACTGGGGGTTGTGTTCAGCAAAAACCAGGCAGCTCTACTAGCTGTTACTTTTCAACATACATAGACATCCAGGAAAAAAAAATGGTGTAACCTTAGGAGAAAAGCAACGGGCATCTTTCATCTTAACTTACTGTTAATTAAGTCGCTTATATTATTTATTTCTTGGTAATTTTACAAAGAAGCAAAGAAATGGTGAACTCAGTTCAATGTAAAAAAAACCCTAACCCTTTCTTTGAAGGTTTCTGCAAAATTCTACTGCACGAGCACAGGAAAAATAACCTTGTCAGTACAAAATGCCTTAAAGGAATCTCCCATCAAAACCCCAGTGAGGATGTAGACTGTTGACTGAAAAGAAGCGATCAGTGCAGTCTCTGGAGACAGTATCAAAGGCAGAGACTCTAAGCAACAGCAGATTTAGCAGATCTCTCACTTCCATCTCTTCACTCCAGGACAGCAGCCATCTCAAGAGAGTAGCTCACATCAAACAGAAGGAATGATCAGCGATAGGCTCAAAATTAAGCTTACATGACTTCACAAAAGAGCAGGGTGTTTTTGAGAGATAAACACACAGCTGAATTTTGAACAAAGAGTATGCTGAATGCTGACCCCCACCTTGCTCATCTCCATCAGCAGATTCGATGGGAGCGATAGCAGAGCTCCATGCATGAAGTGTTGAAGATCCTCCCCTGCAACAACTGACTCCTGCTTACACAAACACCCTCAATTATTGTTTCACCAAGTAAAACATGTAAACCAAGAGGGTGTGACATCATTTATATAAAGAAAAAGGAAACTAGAAAATCAAGATACATTGCTGCGAAAGACCTGGATGACTGGACAGAAAGCACCTACGGAGTTTGGGGCAGCAAAAGAGATGTCAAGAGATCACATGAATGCTAAAACAGGGAGTTGGGGTTTCTTCTCAACATGGGTGGTGCTATAAGAGCAGGTCAGACCTCAAGGGGGATGCAGAATCTTTATAACCTTTAAGAATACCTGCTACTTCTCATGGTCTCCATGTCATTGTTTGGCAGATGCTAAACTCAGAATCTTTGAAGTTACAAATTAGTGGTTTACAACACTCAAAATATGGCTTGTTTAAAGGCAACACCTGCTTACAATGCAGAGGTGGTGTGCTCCAACAACTGAAAATCTGTTGTGTTTGTTGTTTTTTTCCTTCCTGTATGACAAGCAGCACTGTCCTAGCTCTAGGTCAAAACCAGCAATACATAATTTCTAAGATAAAAATGCTAGCTTTCCTCTTCCATCATTGCATGATGCTCCCTGATTAAACATTGGTTCTCTAAAACTGGAAATGTTATTTTGCATCAGGAAATCTTAGAGGTTTTGATGTGCTTTGGTTTTCGTTTGCAGTTTGCCTCTCTGAAAAATGATACAGGAAGAAACAAAACATACTGTACTTAAAATGTACATGAAGATAAGGACTATCAAAAATCTCTTCACTTGTGATGGATAACTGTAGGAACATCGCAGGAATAAATACATAAATAGAAATGCTGTGAAACTGCCTCCTATTCACATATTAAAATACCTGTAATGAAGGCATGTTTATGCTATCTGGAACAGCACAGAATGAACATGACAACAGATTCCACCCCAACCCCACTGGGAAATTCTGGGCCAGCTGCTTGAGAAGCACCCTGCGTCACTGGGTGGTGCTGGGCAACCCTTCTCCCCATGCAGGGGGTGCTACTTTATTGACTGGGGGTTAGAGCAAGGATAGAAAAAAGAGTAAAAAGGAAAAAAAAGAATAAAGGAAGAGAAGAGAAAGTCTATTCCTTCACAAGACTGTAAATCACAGTGCTGCTGTCAGACTCTCATGAAGTTCCCAACTTGACTCCTTGCGAGGAACCCTACACAAACAGGAATGCCTTCCAAACATAATGTGAATGGCAGTGCTTTTTTTAATATAAACCTCTCTATTACTTTACCTCCCCAGCTGTAACATGAAGACAATTATAGCCCTCATCACACTGAAGTATTCTGAAATTAAACATTTATGTATTTGAGGCTACCAGATGAGATGCACTAGGACTGATTGTCCCACAAAAGTCTCAAAAAAAAATTAGTATTATCTGAAAGAAAGCTTCCACTAACATTCAATAAATACTCTTCATGTATGACAGTAAGTTCAACTCCTAATTATTCACTGTGCTCAGAAATATTTTTTATCACTCCTTTGATTCCTGGCTTTTCAAATAGGCCTCTTTTCTCAATTGTTTCCTCCAGGCAAAAATATTCCCCAGGTTAAGTAAAAACATGACATCAAATAGAAACTAAAAATAGCAGAAAATGTACAGAGTATAGCGAGTGCACAGAGTATATATTGTGCTGGCTGTAATAGCCTGATGCAAGAGCTGCACAAAAGTCCTGAGATAATATAAATATAAAATCTTAGCACAAAGATACACGTGGAGGCATGATATAAATGAATGCCTACTACTGAGTTACATCAAGGCTGAATTTTCCCCTGGAGTCCACGACTGATTAATTCCTGTAACTTTGGTACCTGAAAGACAGGAGATTTTTCTTGGTAGTAAAGAGTCTTATAAGATACACTTAAACGGATTATGTTGATACCTTTCATGATGTAACCCTAATGATAATTTAATTGAAAAAGTGCTTTAAGCCATAACAGCAGAGAGGACAGGATTTCCTTTTTTCACTTTGACAATTATGGGCCAGTTCAGGACTGCTCTCAAAATAAGAAGGACAAATTTCCAGTTGACTTGAATGTGTCAAATTCTGGGTTAGTTTACCTCAAGCCAAGTACAGATAGGTACTGGCATCAAAGCCCACAGATTTTCTTGTCTCTACTCCTAGACCTTTCCTTTTCCATCATGGACATCACTCTTTCATCCATGTGCAAGCATCCTCATTACTGTATCACCTTACACCATTTTTGCTATCTGCTCCTCAGGGCAAATATCTCCACAGTGATTGAGAAGCTGGTGAGCAAAGCTATGTGACTCCTGCCTGTTGTTTTCGAGACTTTCTCCAGTCCTACATCTTTTAGCACTTTTAGCACTTCACATATGTTTCTTGAGATACCATTAGGTTTATAAGACTGGGAGCATCATGCCATTAACAAACATGTCATGAATCATTGTCAGGATGTATATTCTGTTACTACCACTTCACAGGCATACTGCTACTAGAGATGGAGTAAAATGTTACGGGGTTTTGGGTTTTTTTAATACGATCATTTCCCTTTCCATAGCTGTCCTGCTGATTTATATACTTCTCACAGCCAACCTGCAAGGTGGGCATGAGCTGGGACGTGTGCTAAAACTGTCACCATGGGGACAGTGCTTTTGGGAGAGTGGAGGATATGATATGAGTTTGTCCGTAATCCCATCCCGTTTCCTAGGTATGGGAGAGGTGTGGGGTGAGGTAGTTGCAGCAAGCTGAAAAAACTGATTTTCTGCCAATATTTTAAAAGAGCAAGGAGGATGAGCTAGGTATTTATAGATCAGCTAATAAGGTATTGATTTCAGGCAAAATAACAGAAAGCTGTTACAAATGCAATCAGTAAAGAATTAAGGAATGGTAGCATAACTAATGGAAATCAAGACTGTAATGGAAGTCTTACTGCATAAGCTTGGTATCATTGCAAGTATGGCTGGCAACAATACTGGGGAAACAATACATGTAGACTGCTGTCAGGCATTTAAATGAGTTTTACATGACATTCCAATTAAAAATTATCAGTGGACATAATCAATGGAGAAGAAAATAGATTAAAAACTGGCTGATCTATCCCAAAAAGTAATTGTAAATGGGGAACTATCAGCAATTTCTGAGGCAATTTTACATGGATATGGTCTCAATCTGATGTTGCACAAGTTCTATCAGTAATTGGAGGATAAAGTGAGTAATATTAACAATATGACTGAGCGAGGCTTCTGAAAGGACGGTTCTATGTAAGTAAACACTGGACCAGTTCCAGGGAATAAACCACAAAAAATGATAAAGTAGACTCAGCTTCAAACAACCAGCCTCCCAGTATCATCTCATTTCAAGTTCACACATGTACAAATAAAAATACAGGTCAGCCACAAAAGACATAGGATGCACTTGAAAAGTTGTGACTTAAGGGAATTTATGGTCACTGTGGCTGACATGTTCAACATACAATTACAATGCAATCCAATCACAGAAAACAATTTTTCATTTATTGAAGCTGGAGTTGATACTTGTGATTGTAAATAATGCTAGCAAAGCACTTACTGCATACCAAAACTTCTGACACCCGCTTTTTCAAAAGTTGACCAGCTGGAAATGACTCAGAAAAGAGCAAACACAACAATCTGTGCTCTGGGTACTCTGTTGCTTTCTGAAGCAAAACAAACAAGCAAAAAAAAAACCCCAAACAAAATAAAACAGAATTAAATGATACAAAACAAAGCAAAACAAACAAACAAAATCAAACAAAGTGCAGCCCAGGTCTCTGTGGAGGAGAAAGAGAAACTGAAAACATCATCCAGAAAGATTCCCAGATGAGAGCAGCAAGTGGGTGAACACAGTAATGAGGGAAAAAGGGAACGCTAATAGATAAATTGTACTTCACACACCTTCTCCATTCATCTTGGTCTTTTTACCCAATAGTTTCCATGGCCCTGAACCTGAAGAATAGAAGGAGGGAAGAGAAGGAGGAGGGACTTGAAAGTACAAAGCAATATATACTAAGATATAATGCAGCTAACCAGGCATAAGCACCAAGCCTACTAACAGCATGGCATTGACAGTGCCCCTCCAGTAAGTGGGAAAGCTTTCTTTCCCAGCTATTTGACAATCCTTTGCCTAAGGCATCAACATACTCTTCAGAGACAGAATTCAATCCCTATCCATAATGAAGACAAAAACTGTGTACGTGCGTGTGCTGACTGGTGAGGAAGCTGAGAGCAGCTTGTACCTTCAACTTTCTTTTCCAAGAAATGCATTTGTACTATTAAGCAATCTTTTTGATGAAAAACCTGTTATATATTTTATTTTCCAAGGCAAAGACGTCAGCACCCCCTAGGCAGGAAGGGTCCAGAGATTCAGAGGAGCTATTATCTAGCCACAGCCATACAGTCAGGTTTTGGTCACCCAGTAAAGTGTGCTCTTTACACCTGATTCAACCACAAGGACCTTGACAATGACCATCTTTTACTATTTTGCCCCAAAGCCATGACTGATCAGCAACTACCCTCAGCCATCACAGTACTAACACTATCTCCTTTTAATCCACAAATATTGTGAAACAAAGTACACAGCTACAATATTACAGGGTATTATTTAGTCCTTTAATAACTTGATAGACCAAGTTTTTATAGCAGAAGACTCTTTTTCAGCCTACCACCTAAACATTTAACTGGTACCATTGACTTGCTCAGCTAATTGTTCAGCTTTTCCCTGTAGCCCCTTACAGATGCTCCACATCTGGTTTCGTGAGACGAGGAAAGGATGACTTAAGCCCAAGAGAGTCACAACTGGCATTACAAAGCCATAACACGAATGAGCCAGCTCTGATTTCAGCTTTTCAAACAGTCCTGCATTCCTAAAGACGTGAGCATTATACATGTCTTCTGTTCGTTTTATGCACTCAGAATTGCATTCTCAGGCCTTTTCGTTCATTGGTTTTTCCTGCAGTCCACCTGTATTTTCTCATTTTCATTGCTACATATCCCCTTTGTGGATATGCAACAATCTTCCAAAGATACAGAGGAGCAAGTTACTTCATCTCTAACATACTGCTGATCTGCTTATCAACCCATGCTTCTGACAGTGAAATCACGGGGGCACAGAAAATCATCATGAAGAGTAGCATATTAAGGGATGAAAGAGAAGCATTTAGAAAAACTTACACAAGAAAAAGGGACAGAAAAAGACAAGGTTAGATCTAGACATGATGTGAACAGAATGAATATGCCCACAGGGCATCTGAGGATGCAAGCAGGAGGTGGTCTTTAAAGCTCTCGTCTTCACTTCCAACAAACCAGAGGTGGCAGCTGGAGAGTGCAGAAAGCCTACGGATAGCCCCACCACCACTAACTTTGCTGTTAACATGTCCTACCACCACAGTCTTGAATTCAGTTTGCACATCTGCTGGCTATTTGCCACTGAACAACACGTCCCACCTTCTTCCTCCTTGAGCTCATGGCTGCAAGATCCCACCCCTTCATGCCAGCCTTGGTATTCACCTGACCTGCGCCGTTGATATGGCAATTCAGGGATCTAAACTGGCAGAAAACGGTTCACTTTGAATCTTTTATCTGATAGCCTGGCTTTCTACTGGTTTGCTTCTCTGAACTGGCTCCCCAAGGACATGAGGGGCACCAAAGGCAGCAGCCACCGTGGTCCATGGGGTTGAAGCAGCACCAGCGCCCACCAGCCTGGACACCAGCAGAGCCCCAGCACGAAACTTTCCCCTTGCTTAGCATGGGACCCTGTTTTCTAACAGTATCACATTCATTACCTTACAGAGCATCTTCTGAATGAGGATACGCTACATTTTTGAGTGATCAGTCAAACCCAAACAATCAATTACATCTTTTGTCAAAACTGTTTACTCTTTCACACTGTGCTGGAGTCATTAAGAATGAACACCCGAGCAGGACTGGTTATTTATCCTCCTCCTCTTGCCCTGGAAGGGAATTAATCTTAAACTTTCCATTTAATGATCTCAATAAAGGCTCACTGTAAATGACAGCAGGCTGCACTGACAAATATTTAAAAACAGAAGGGCCTCTGAACGACAGAGTTTAGCAACACACGACTGCTCCTCAGCACACGTGTCAAGTGATGCCAAACCTCTGTGGAAGGCAAGGTTAAAAATGTGCTGCCCACCACTCCAGCGCTACAGAAAAACATGCGGCAATTAGCAGCCTCCAGAGATTTAGTCAAGCTGAGAGAGATAGCAGTGAAAGCAGCTGAATCAAAAGCAATTCTTACAACTGATGGCCAACCCACTTAACATTCCCTCAGCGTCTAAGAAGAAAATGCAATCCTTCTGTCAACGAAAGGTAATTAATGAACACATGGCAAGTAACCAGGCTACCTACCCACAGCCCCCCTCCAGAGCCCGGGCAGCAGCGCGCTCCAGTCTGCACAGCAAGGTAGGCAACCCTGCCACGGCCCTGCACCTGTGTTAGATGAAGCCATGTACTGCCCTGCCAATCCTTTACAGCACCCTATGAAAACAATTCATTATGCAGCTCATTAAAACACATGGTCTAGGGTGGGACAAGGACATCCCTTGGCTCAAGGCCATGGTCCTCAATGAATCCCTCCCACCCCAAAACTAGCAAACATACTTTGCCAAAGCAGAAAAAAACAGGATGTCTTGAACTCGGTTCAGAATGATTTTTGCCCAAGCACAAGGCTGAGATGGGGCTTAGGCTTTAAGAGAGGATCTGTGCATAGTGGACCCCTCCAAAATATGTAGTAGATTTTAACCTGCACTGCCTGCATATGTGGGGTGTTTCTTTCCTTCACTTCTCCTTCAGAGGAAAAAGAGTCTTCCTTTATACACTTTAAGAATTTTTAAATCCCATTTTAAAACCAACGCAATTTTTATTGCTATTTTCCCTTCACTACCACTGCTCTACTCCATGGATCTCCTTCCACCCGAGCAAAGCTGACAGCTCCCCACAGCAGCTAGCCATGTTGATGGCCTTCATCTCATTCATATGCACACTCAGAGCACTATAAATCTGCTCAAATATCATCCCTCCCCTGAGGCACTGTTTGCTGTTTGGGGGTTGTTTTTTTGTTTGTTTGTTTGGGGTTTTTTTGTTTTTTTTAACCCAGAATACCTACATTGCTAGCTCTAGAAATTTCTACTTCTAATTAACTCACAGGTTCCAAATACCACCAGGTGAAACCACAGCACACAGCCTGAGTGCTGAATACAAGGGAACCCAGCTGAAGGACAAAGCTTTTAGCTATTGTTTGGG
This sequence comes from Heliangelus exortis, assembly GCF_036169615.1. Lineage (NCBI taxonomy): Eukaryota > Metazoa > Chordata > Aves > Apodiformes > Trochilidae > Heliangelus > Heliangelus exortis. The sequence continues at coordinate 33,853,515 of NC_092423.1, forward strand.
GGTTTTGTTTTGTTTTTTTCCTTTTCTTTAAGAGGCAGCAAGTTGAAACCTACTGGACCCTTTATCAACACACGAACGGACAGCGAATAATCCATGAATTGAACGAACCGAAACTATCCACACAACTCCCAATTGGTATTTTTGTTGGCTGTGTCACATCACATTATATTTCTGATGTGTCATGTTTGTGCCTGAGTCACAGTGTAACCTGATGGAAGAACAAAGCACGATGCATTGCAACAAGAAGTACCAGTAAGGTCAAAAAACCCACATATGACTGTTGATTGACAGCCCACCACTAATTTGGATTTAGTTAATTCCTTCTAAAAGACAAGAACCAAGTTAAGAGAAGGTTAAAGTGCACATGTAGAGCTTAATAATCTATTAGCACAATAACCTGCCATATATGACTGTGCAATAAGCTGAGGGTATTTGCCAGAAACACTTCACTTTGCAAGCAATATTTAGAGCAATGCTTGATTCATTACATGCTCTGTATATACAAAGAAGGGCAGTATTTCTCTAACAAGGCTCCAGTGCATAAGCTGAGCAGTCCTAAGGTAAAAAAACCTTAAGCAGCAGCCAGACAGAAAATCAAGGTGATCATGGTTCTAGTTTTTGTTGATCAAAACTACTTGCTGTTGGGGCTGACTTCAGGCAGGCCGGGAAAGAGAACCTTATTTCAAAGCAACAGCATTGAAATGCAGCAGCAATTTTAACCTTAAAACTTTCAAAACTGTCAGGACCAACTCACTAAATCATTTCTGTCTTTGAATTCCTGCTTTCTTGATGGCTAATTTTTATTTTATCAGATTTTATTTAATGCAGAGAACAAGGCTGATCTTCATTTGAATTTAAAACCAAAGGTAATTATCAGACAGCCATGGTGCTGCAACCAGGATGAGAGTCACCAGGCTACTCTCTTCTGCCAGATGTACAAGTGAAGTCTTACTTCTTCAGCTCCTTACTCATCAGCACAATGGAGCTGTGACAGCAGCCTCGCCATCCTCCAGGAGAGCCAGCTGGGACCTCTAGATGCCTCAACCAGTCTCAAGGAGGAACTTCAAAAGTGCAGGTTTGTGTTCCTTCCAGCACTAAAGGAGACCCTCACGTTGAAGACGGTGTGATTTGTCATGATGATCTTAACCCAGGTCCACTTCTAGAAATAAATTAGTTACTGTCTTTTAGGACCATTCATACTTTGCCCAAATAAGGTTTCAGGAAAGTTACAGCTGCAGCTCTTTTGGCATGGGGTGCTGCTTTTGCTGCCTAAATAAGCCCATACAGCACTTAACCCATAAAAGAATAATGACGCCAGCAAAGTGGTCTTTATATTATAGCAGCATGTGTGTGTTTGGATCAGGACAGTAAAAACATCACAAATGAATGAAACAAGCTACAGCAGGAAAAAAAAAAAAATTAAAGTCCCCTAAAAATAATAATAAATAAATAAATCTTCATTTTGCTGCAGTAACAGAGAGCCCAGTAGGTGCTCCTGTGAATACAGTAGCGTTGTCACACTTCTTTATCTTACTGACACAGGTATGCAGGAAGAAGCATTTCGTAAAGACCTTCATAGGAGCCTTACAGGAAAAAAAATACAATTATGCTGGTTAGTCCAGTTATATGGTAGTACAAGAGAACAAGAAGAAAACCAAAAGGAGACCAGATTTTGCTTAACCTACTCACGAACTGTCCCTTGGTTTTGCTGAGGTTTTTCTGTAACTGGGAAGATGCTTTTCTTTTAACAGAGCTTGTGTGCACCATTTCAACATTGGAAATAGGCAATGCAAGTTCAAAAGCACACTGAAATTCACATCACCTTTAAGTTTCCTCTTCTTGCCCCTGTAAACTGGATGCACTGAAAGACCACTCTAGAAAACATCGGCCATATATATAAAGCCACATCTCAGAAAATGTCTATTTTAATATTCTGTCCAGTACTACTATGGATGTGTCCTATGGAGTAGCACAGCCTTTCTATTATGTTACACAGACCATTGCCAACTACATTTCTCCATCTGGCAGTCCCCTGGAACTGATGAAATCCCATGGCAAGCACCTCACAGTATCGCCACTAAGATTCAAATGCACAAGCAAAGCCATGCAATTGCCTTTACACTGAAGTAAATCTTGCCTTCAAGACAACTCCTGTGGGAAGGATTGTTTTGCTATAGGATCTTGCAAACCAAAAGAAAATCAATGGGTTGATACAGGAAGTGGAGGGGTTTAATTTTTGTGAGACAGGACTTTTTAAACATATTTATCTTAGTGTACGTGACTGAAACCCTAAGATTTATCAGGGCAACACTGGAAAAATCCTTAAAATTGCACATTTTGGCACCAGGTTTTCATACACCCTTTCCTCATTCCCAAGAATTATATAACAGGCACTTGGGCAAGAGGATTTATGGCTTCCTATTCAAGCCTACCAGCCATCAATCTAACAAATCAGTTTGGCTCCTTCCAAACAGAAATGTAACCAAAGACAGACCAAACACACCTCTCTGAAAGTACAAAAGCAAAGTCAGAACTTACAGAAGGTGCCTCCACCATTAACATAGTTATGAAACTGGGGAGACGCATAAATCTTTAGCAACATATTTTGCCTTTGCTGATGCTGTTCTGAAACAACACAAGGACTGCGAGATGGTTTTCTTACTGAGTAGCACCATACTTGGACTAATACATTACTGGTGGGACTCCCCTGATGATGTATTACACTAATGCATCATTAGGATGATGTTTCACACTGATGATATATTGCAGTGCAACATAATGAGAGCAATAGCTCACTGGGTGCATAATCCTGCCAGGAGCTGTGTGCCTGCAGCTCTCTGACTTCATTTGCAGTTCAGGGTGTCCAAGGCTCAGATGGATTAGATCCTCAGATACACACAGCTTAAAGGATGGCAGAGCCAGAGAAATGCCAACTTACAGGTGGGTGCAGTTAATTACAGGACCCGAGGTACAGCATGCTAATATCAAGATGTACTTTGGCATCGTGTATTTACACCTGTGCAAAACATCTTCAAACTAAGAAATTGCTGTAGGCAGGGCTGCCAAAGCTCCTTCTTCTTATGCTTGCCTGCAGCAGCCATTGTAGAAGATGCTTGATGCTTATAGCCTTGATAAAAATTCTTAGTTTAATTTTTCCATGCCAGATGTCTGTTAGAGGAAGGGGAAAGGCTGGGGAAAGGGAGTAGTTGATAGTTTTTAATCAATAACTTCAGTGAAATCAGTTCTGTTTATCTGTTTCTGTGAACAACACTAAGAAAAAAATACGTAGTTTTGCCAACAATGAAAGGTTCTGGTGACCTTTTTTTCTGACCTTTTTTTAACAAAGAGAGCGATTTGATCTGTATGAAATTTTAAAAAGACCTTTGCACTATGATCAGTGTCACTGACAAGAAGGCAACATTTTAAGATTTGTGAGCTCTTCACTGTGAAACCACATACAATGTTCAAAGGCAGGGCAAACTGATATATAAACAAGGAAGGAACAAGCCAGTTTGAATAATACAAGAACTTCAGTGCCTCACAAAAGCATTAACATTTACAATTGAACCACAATTTCATTACTTATTTAGTTTTCACTCTAATACCTTTGGGGTTATTGACTGTCTAAAAATGCCCAAACACACAAAAACGTAACAAGGATCCTGAATGCAATTTCCAACTTTGTCTAAAATACTGTTGTTTTCCAGAATTGAATAAAACCACAACTACCTAACATGATCTGTGTGTTTACCTTCCAGGTTCTCCTGAGTAACAGTCCTCCATGGTAGATGGATTGGACTCCTCTCTGAGGAACATTAGCTTCTCTGATCACACATTCAACAAACCCTTTCTTCTGACAACTCTAATAGAGAGACCACAGACTATCTAATTAATAAGAGTACAGGCATCTCAACTAGCTAAATGATGAGCTAATATCTGACTTTTTTTTCCACACATAGCCTTTCAGACTGCTAGAGCTATTGGGCTCTTCCTTGTAGATGCTATCTCCAGCCATGTTGGGAATACAGAGGAATGATCCTATCTCACCACTTCAGGTCTTCCAGCAAGTTCCCTGGTGCTTCTTCACCATAAAGAGGAAAAAAAAACAACCAAAAAACACCAAAACAAACCAGACATAGTTTTAGAAGACCACTTCTGATCAGCCCCCCAGCACATTCTGAGAAATATATTAATTTCTAAGAAGAAGATTAGGCCTGTTGAACCTGATGATGACCCAGAGAGCAACTGGAATCCACCTACCAGGGTAACACATTTTCCAACCTGGGCTGTTCCCTCCCCATTGAACAGGGAGAGAGTAAGGACTACAGCAGGGAGAAGGGGTCAGCACAACCCCCACCTTTAGCTTGAAGCATACACTGAAGAAAACAGCTATGCCGTCCCCAAGCCTGGGGATAGTAATGAAAACTCAGCCCTTACACATGGTGCAAGAAAAAAAAAAAAAAAAAAAGACCAGAATGGCTTCATGAATTTCCTCCACCAGACACCCATGCAAGGGACAACCATGTCCTGGCCATAAATTCTCTGGCACAGGAGCATTATACCAAGGGAAAGGAATGCCTTTCCATCTGTATGTTTCCCCTCAGGCACTCACTTGATAATGAAACCAGTTAAGGTCTTTGGGTTCACAATGTTATTATAGTTGGATAATATTTTGTTTGCAGCCAAGCCTGAAGAACTCCTAAGTAGCACATTACAGGCACCATACACCTGTTAAGTCGTGGCGTTTCTTCTCTAAGTGGACAAATCTGTTTTAGCCATCTCCAGAGATTTTCCGCTCGCAGTTAATTACGAAGCACGGACCGTACTCATTTCCTGATCTTAGAGGGAATCTATAACAAATGTATGCCACAGGTGAGGCCTGCTCCCCCTGTCCCTCAGAAATACCAGCAAATCTTCCAGCAGCTCCAGCTGCTCTCCTTCATCTTCACCCCTTCCCCTCCCTCCCCCCAGCTGCCCCAGACTTTCTGCTCTGACACAAGCACTGCACAGAAAATCACAACCTCTTCTTAGGAAACGAAGAGCATACCTCACAGAGGCTGAACTGAGCCTAACAGTTTAGAAAATACCATACTGCAAAGGCACCTCCTTGAACATCAGCACAGGCAGTGAAGCCAAGGTCATTCTGCAGAGACCTGTGGTGAACATCAACGTGGGCAGAACCCAATTCCAGCTGTTTGGCACTCAGTGATGATAGCACAGCCACCCAGCAGGGCAGCAGGATTTCATTCACTCCTCCTATAGCCTTACAGAGATGATCCTGTGATTCCCAGTGATTTGGGAAATAATTTAGTTCAAAGCACCTAATGAGGTCAGGAAGAAATTTGTGCTTTTTTCAATTCAGAACTCTGGAGCCACTTCTGCCCTACAATACATACTCTAGTACAGAATTTTTCTAGTACAAACTACCATTGTGTCTTGTACAGTAAAATATATTCTGAAATCAGGTCAGGCAAGACAAGCATTCTGGGGGAAAAGATAAAGGTAAAATCCTAAGAAAAAGTGATAGTTTGTTGTGACAACTTTTTCATGCTCCTCCTAGCAAGCTGATGTCTGACCCTGGGCACAGATCCTTGGAAATCAGTCTCCCTGACCTCAGAGACATACCTTAGGTCAATGGTTCCCAACTTTCCGGACCAATAGACAATTGTCAATGATCACCATTCTTCTCAAATCATCACACACAGTTACCATCAACCTTGTGATTAGAAAGGTGATAAAGGTGATGTGACTCAGCAGCGTGGCTCTAACACCTTCTCTGTTACTTTTGAGGAATGACAAGTGCTCCATGGACAAAGGCTAAGATTCCCTCCCCCCCCCCTCAGCTGGTGTCATCTCTGAGAAACTTAGAAAGTGAAAGCTCCCTCATTTTTACAAGCTGTTTTACATCAAACCCCAGGAGACAGCTGCCCCCTGTGTCATCATCTAGACATGAACCCCCTCCCAGACTGTGCTCTCCCCTTTCTTTGTCTGCCAAGAACCAGCCTAACCTCCTAAAAACACTTCTTCATCCCTTCCACCCCAAAGACAGCTACTCAGTGAAGATGCCATCCTTTTACTTTGAGAACAAATAAAAATCAATTCCTCCATCAATGAAAGAGAGGGAAGAAGTATCTTCTGTCATTAAACATAATGTTTAACAACAGGATAAAAGCACAGAAGCACACAAACATCACAGAAATAAAACTAGACAAGGTCTAGGAACAAGAAAGTAAAACCAAAGCATAAACAGAGAGCTCTGGGGTCATGGGCAGGCGGAGTAGTGTGGGTGAAAGCTAAATGTAAGGATGAAAGTAGTGTGGGTGAAAGCTAAAGTCCGTAAGGAAATGGACTTTAGGTGCTGGATTCCTTTCATAGTTATACATTACTGAATAGCCCTTTGCCCACCTCAAACAATAGGTCTGACCCCAAAACTACGTTCTTCTTTCCAAGAGAAGAAACCATTAGACCCCAAAATATAAAACATTTTTCTGCCAAAGAGGAGCAGCCTGATAGACCCAAAAATGTGCTTGGTGCATCCAATGGAAAGCAGAGGCACTAGCGCCAGGGAGCTCTTCCAGCAGCAGGACCTGCCTCAGGCAAGCAGCTTTACCAGTTTTGCTCAGACCTTCTGAAACTTTTCTTTCCCCTAAAAATACCAAGTTTACCAAGCAGGGACATACATTTCTTACCAGTGCATTGCTTTCTTACTGAGACTATAATTGTGGAATCTTCCAGGCTGCCAAATAAGTTTCATGGGTCCAGAGCTGAATAAAAAAATGGATTATCGAGTAACATCTAGGGAGGAAAAATGCACTTCTCACTGTTTTTTGGTGCTAATGTGCTTCCTATGTATACTTCATTAGATTTGTAAATTCAGTGTTGTCCACTGTATTATATTTGCAGCCCATACATAGAGCACAACAGTGACAAAGGTTTGGCAGACACTTCATTGAAACCGCCCATTTGACTGACTTTCTATATACCTTCAGTAGCAATGGACTGCCTCATTTAGGGTTTGCCTTGGTTATGGAATGCTCCTGCTTTGTCTTGGACAACAAGGTAAAAATTCTTTGGTTATTGAAAAAAAGAAAACCAGGGATTATTTACAGTTTAATACCTCAGTCCATTTGGAGCTGAATAAAACCGAGCATTTTTTGTGACTTGTACTACATGTCTTGTTTCACCTTCCCAAGTAATTTATTGAAATGATTCACATTTTTTACTACAAGTAAATACAATTACTTATTCTTAAAAATCATAGGTATTGCAATATGCTTTCATCAAGCTTGTGCGAGTAACTACATATTAAAATGGCAAACATCCCTCCCAATAACATCCTGGCAGAGTTTGCTTCTTCTGCAAGTAATAAATTGGAGGCGAGCAAACTGCGCTCCAAGCTGTTTGGCTGCAGCATCATGGGACACCTGATGCGTTCCAAATGTCTGTCAGGTCACTCTGCAAAACCAACCACTGCTAATCAATAGTGAAACCTTCCTTGCTGTGGTTTAACTCTATTGCTGGTTTTGTCAAGGGGAAGAAAATTGTCAATTAGCTGGACTCTGCCAGACCATGCAGCGAGGGGAAACACACTGTCAACCTGACCAGTTCGGTTAAGACCTTAAGCTAAGATGCAGTTCAATTGCAGTTCAGTTATGATACTTAACTGATCACCAACCGTGCAGGCAGGTTTTGTGTAGTAAGCTGCAGTATCTTACTGTTGGTCTTCACAAGAAGTGCATCAGTCTTCCTGGGCTGTCTTGTTTCTAAGCATTCAGCTGTTTTTTTCAGAAGCCCCAAACTCAGCTTTGCATTTCTAGGAAGTGAGCCTTTCTTCACCTCCATCGCTTGGCCCAGAAGTCATGTCCTTTTCTCTTACTCTTCATACATCTTCCTTTTCTTGATTTTGAGATATTTGAAACAGAGATTGTATCTCCCTTTTTTGTTTGGAAACTATAGTAGTTTGTGCTTTGCAGCAGTATAATAAATAAAGAGTGATAAAAATGTTAGGAAAGTCCTTAGAAAAGTCCATGTTATTTTTACAATTACTCATGCTGCTGCTATTTAAGAAACAATGCCAGGAAGATCTAGGACTTGAAGGAGACTTATAACAATTTTTGTGAGAGTACACCATTGAAACTATGATGTTACCGACGGCAAAGTGTTTTGCAAGGTGTATAGCTTCTCCTGCTGCTTTTTTGAGTGTTTCTAACAGATGTTCAATTTCAAGTGGTCTGCAGATACCACTAGGCTGATGGTTCTGCAGGAATCGGAGCAGCAGATGTGCCCTGCATTCTGTTATGTTATTCCCTTTATGAATTGATATGTCACCCCGTGGGTTTTATAGCTAGTTAATTCTGTAATGACATCACCATTTCTATACTTTTAATGATTCTTACAGGATTTAATTTCTCAAATAACAGAACTCCTGATCCTGGAATCGTTATGCGAAAGCCATATATAATAAACAGATTTGTTTACATGATAAAGTTCTACTTCCCACCAAATGCCTTCGCTGATAGTTTTTCAGTAATACTGGTATGCAGGTGAATTCTTCCAGACACTGCAGATTTACAACACAGCTTCATTTCAGGGCTCCAGACTTAACGTTTGTGCATCTCTCTACAGGATTGTTACCCTCAAAAAAGCATCGCTCGGTGGCTGGAAAGCATGAGAATAAAAAGGGAATAAGGAAAGAAATAACAGGGATTTCCACTGGGTCTGCTATAGCCCCTAGGCATCGCCCCTGTCAGATGCTGTGCTCCACGGTGCTGTAACTTTACTACATGCATGGTACCCAAATAAAATCACAATACACAGGAAATTGTGCTGCATTTTCCACTGACGGTGACCTGACTGTGACAGGGCAGCACTTCAGTTTTTGGCACGGATGCTTTCAAAGCTTAAATGAGAGCCAAAGTTTTTTTTCACCCTCAAATACAGTCGCAGAGGTTGTCAGAGCCCAGAGGTTCTGCAAGCCCTTGCAGAGAACCCTTGGTAACAGCTGCAAGCTGCATAGAGAAGGCAGCAGGACACCACCTTCCTTCCATGGAGTATATAGTACTGTTAAAGAATACCTTCCTTTTTGTTTTTAAATACGGGGAGGGAAAAGTGATGCCATTCGAACTATATTTAAAAGACTTCTGGCATTTTCTTCATAAAAACTAATTTTTCGGTATTTAAAAATTGACTGGAAAAAAACCCTAGCAGGTTTTAGAAGGTTCTAGTTAGGTATGTTACACTATGAAGCTTTGATTCATACCTGAAAACTTAACTCTTAGAAGTGGAAACTGCATAAGCATACCTTTTTCTACCCTTCTTTCAGAAATCAAATTCCCACATTTCTGCAAATATCAAAGTACATCTTCAGGAAAAGCCAGCCTTTGCAAGGCATCTAAGTCTTAAATTTACAGAATGAAAGCTGTCTGTTCTTACACATCCTTACTGATCTAGCTGAAAGATCAAGGTTTTAATTTCTAAGAAGAAACTAGATTAATTTTTGCAGGCATACAGAAGAGAATGATCTCCAGTTGTGACTGCAGGCAGAGTTTCCACAGCCCTTGCAGGAGCTGTGTGCCTGTACTGGGGCTATGAATCCATTTCTAGGAAGGTAGAAGCATGAAAAAAGTATTTTGGTGAGTTTTCCACATTTTTTTTTTTTTAAAGCAAAAAAAATGCTCTATTTCTTGCAGTTCAGATTGCTTTTAAAAAGTGAACACAAGCCTTGATGCACGTCTCAGATTGAAACATAAAACTCAGGAAAGCTAATGCTGAGGTTAAATCAAATTTGACTGGCCTTCAGCACTGAAAAATAGCAAAGACCAATCTCCACCTGCAAGTCCACACCTATTGATTGCATACACTAGCTGACTTCCACCCGAATTTAAGCCATAAGCAAACATGTTGTGTAACAGCAGGCAGCACAAGGCACTCAAACATCTCAGACTCCTCTGAAAGCAGAAGCGTATTTCCTGGTCACATGGCATACCACAAGCCCTCCAGACCCACCTCTCATACTCTAGGTTATCAAGAAATTCTGAACTAAACTCTTCCATTGCCTGATCTGAGCATTTCTCCCCCAAAAGCTCTCAGACAGGACTTTCAACCCCTCTCCCAAATGCCTTGCACTACAGGATGCAAATCACACTAAAATGTTTCACTCTTCTGACATAACTAAACTGCTTATAATGGTGAAGCTCATTTGTGCAGATGATTTGACTTCCTTGGGGGCTTTCCTAAGAAACAACTACTACCACAAACCTGCAGATATAAACTCAGAGATTGTCTTGGTCCAGCCTACTCCAGCCCAGAGGCATGGACACACAGAGCTCCGGTGCATCTCCAACACTTCCCCTTCTTTTGAACCTGAATTCCACACCAAAACATGCACATTGCTGCCCATATGCTTCCTCCACAGAGACTATGAAAGAATGAACACACACACATGTGGCAGATGCTGTGCTCAGTGCACAACTTCAGGGTGCTCAGATATATCAGCTGGGAGCTCAGAAGCCTAACTTAGGTCACAGATTCATAGAATGGTTTGGGTTGGAAGGGACCTTAATGATCATTTAGTTCCAACCCCCCTACCCTGGGCAGGGACACTTCCCACTAGACCAGCTTGCTCAAAGCCCCATTGAACCTGGCCTTCATCACTTCTAGGGAGAGGGCATCCACAATTTCCCACTAGATACAGATGAGATTCATTATATTTAGGATACGACTGCTTTCGAAAAATGCCTTTTCTAGACAAAACAGTTGAGTATCTTAGGGATGCAGGTTCTGGTTTTCTTGGTATTTCTGATATTTACTCTGACACTTCCTCTGACTGCGAGTCGTGTTTTGAAAGGAAAGGAGTTTTCTGTTGCTTAAGACCAGTCCTTCCTGTTTGTTAGTTTGCCCCAAACCTAAGTTTGCATGTGAATAAAACTGTTGCTTTAAGTCTGATTTCAAACACGTGGTAAAGGAGAATCTAACAGTTTTATGAGATATAGTTACTTTTGTAGAGGGTGAGTTTGCCCTGGGGAATTCTCTCTGACTAGATTTATCACAAGTTTTTTGAACCAGATAATTTTGTTTGATAGCACATCTGGCAGCATCATAAAATCTTGACGTCCCAAGCTATTACACAGGAATTACTTTTGTAAATCATTTATGAATATTACTGATGTAGGCCTATCCTGGGCGGTAAGAAAGGAAATGGAGTGCTGAAGGACAAAGGAAGGGAAAAAGGATTCCCTGCCCTTTCAGGACTCATCAGATAGGGTGGGTATTTATCATTTTAAATGGGAACCATGCTGTCATTGATATAGCTGAAAAGTCTATGTAACACAACTTATTCCCCATATTCCCTAAATAGGCAAAATGGGAAGAAATTCTAGATGAGGATAACCATAAATCGATCCCTCTTGATGAAAATTTGCCCTACTCAGATCTTATATAAGGCTTTCTAATTAAATGCTGCATACTGCTAAAAGCATAGAAGAGTAAAGGAGAAAAGTTTTACCAAAACTAGCTCTGAAGCAAAACAGAAAAGCACATTTTAGCTCGGAAAAAAAAAGGTACTTACAAAAACCCCATGGTGACACGCCTTTTAAACAGCAACATGACTGAATGGAAACTCTTCACATAATTAAAATAACATGATTAGGTTTTCTTAAAGGTGTAGATGCTAAACATATGCCTTCAGATGGAAGCCTGACAAAACAAAAGCTTATGTTCACTTTTAATACCTTGAACTATCACCCAGTTTACAGTTTCAGGAGATTGTACCTATCAATTTGGATCAGAAACACATCAGACCTTGAGAAAATTTAGGGTACTGCTACCCTGCCAAACCCAAAGTCTGGCAATTCTATTCCTCCTTTTGAAAAATACACTGTGTTTCATTTGCACCCAGTCGATGAATTGATACCAAACACACCATTGCAGGGCAGAGGGGTGACAAAGGGATCCCCCAGTAGGACCCAGCAGTAGAAGAGTGGAACCAGCCTTTCTCTCTTCATTCCTGACATCTCCCACACGGGGAGCTACTGGGTGTCATTTTCATTGGGCCAGGACAAAGGAAAAGGTTGTTCATATTATTCTGCAGCAACATATTTCCAGCCTTGGGTAAGGATGGGGAATTTCCTTGCTTTGGGGCCCATAAGGAGGGAAGGAGCAATTCTCCTACAGCTCCTACTAGACTTCCAAAGGCCAGAATCCTACAGCAGGTCTATGAAGGATGCGCAGAGCCATCACAGAGCCCGTGCCAGAATTACGCCACGCGCTTCCCCCTGCCAGAGTAGATGAGATTTCTAAATTCGGCTTCCTCCCAGGAAGCAAATTCCTGTTTATACACACCCAAAACTGATCTCTTCCAGATGAGCACGCTTGCCCGCTAAAATCCGCAGCAGACCCCATCCACAGGGTGCCGAGGATTCACCTCAGCAGGGCAGAGTTGCAGTAAGAGCCAGCAGCTGCACCGAGTTGAGATGCCCTCCCACTTCTTCAGTACTAAAAAAGAAGCTCCAATAGAGCTGAAAAAGGAAGTCTAAATTTTGGATAGTTTCAGATGCTTTCAAGCTGCACAGAGAACCTGACCAGGAAAAAACCCAAAATGTAAACAAACAGGAGAACCAAAAAGAAACGGTAGTTTCCAAGGTCATGATAAATATCTGCAGGGTATCATCTGGACATTGCTCCTCAGACTTGCCAGCATGAGGCAACACTGGCTGTAGCTAAGAAATCTGATATTCATATTCTGTTTATCCTCCGCTTTCTGACTGCAAACATATGTTCTGTCTTTTCAATAAAGATGTGTAACACATGCAGCACTGAATAGGTACAGAAGTCTTAAAAGTCATCTGTTAATTGCAGATATATGTAAATGACTACGTAGCAAGGCTTACTAAGGAGACACAACCGGAAACAAAAGGGACACAGGCACAGTAAAATTAGAAGGCATGAAAAAGCTCAACAACACAATCAAAAAAGGTTGTATTTTTTCCTAATTCAATACAGCTATTATACTATTATTTTAGAAAATTCCAGAGTGCCAAGGAGTACTGAGGTGATTTGGATTTTTTTTTTTTCCATTCCACTACAGACAGCACTTGCCTCAGTAACCATGCTGAGGGAAGAAAATCCATCATGTATTAACCATACTCTAACCTCCAACAGAAATATTCCCCATTTTGTGAAGCAAAGTGAGATGTGGGAGTCCTTGACCTTCTAAGTAATTAAGGGAAACAGAGACATTCTTGTTTTTATTAGAGAGACACTAAACTATTTGAAAATAATTTGAATAGCTGGAGAATTAGTGTATTTGCCTGTTCATGAGTAGTGCAGATAGTTTAGAGTTCTCTTGGGGGCAACACATCGTAATGAATATCTGCTATTCATATTTAATGCAATCTGCCAAAGAGTGCTTTTGGGACGACTTTCTGTGTCAATGTAATGATTAACAACAGAACTGGAAAAGTAAATGAATTCCTGCAATGGGTGGGGCTGACAAAAATATCTTGCAGTACTACACCAGCAACACTGCATTTGACTGTACTTTTTTTTTAATGATACCAGTGGAAAATCCATTTCCCAGGGAAAATAAAAAGCAAGCAATCTTAAAGTTGGAGGTAAAGCAGTAAATAACTAGCATTAATGGAAGAAAAAACAATTCCAGCAGAAAACATCACTTAAAATAACAATCTACCTGGTCTGAGGATGTCTGAAAAGCCCAAGACACAACAATCCTGGCTACTAAATATAGTCATTAGTATTTACATTGCGCTATCCAGAAGTAAAGCCTTAATTAGTTCCTTGTCTACCTCTTACAGTTCCTCAGATGATCTTATTTCCCATACATTTACTCACACCTAAAATATTTACAGAAAACAGAATATAAAGTCCTTTTTCCTTTGCAATGCACTTTTAAAGCACCCCAGACACAAAAGTATGGAAAAGCTTGGCTAAAGTACAATGAATGACTTTAGTACAGATTTTTCTCCTTGACATTCAACATCCCCCTAAATAACACAATTATCTGCATGAAGCAATCTTACTAGGTTTATATAAATTCCAGGACATTCTTTAGTCATGCTCACCACTCTCTCCTCTCCCCTTAAACCAACTACTGCTACTCCTTCACTCTTGCAGCACATGAAGGCAGAATATCAAGGATCCAAAGGCTCATGTTGGTAGTCCAAGGACCAAAACATGGAAGTAGGACTATATGCAGAATACGGATTTTTCCCATCAAATGTCATGGGGCTATGTGAATTGCCCTATTCAAGCAGGATGCCTGAAGCAGGATGCTCAGTTCCAGCAGAAAGGGAACAATTGCCAAACAAAGTTGTTTGTTATTTGGTGGCTCCCACAGCGGCTACTGTTCAGACCCCTTTTTAATATCGGATTACTTTCATCACAGTATTAGCTCAAATTAAGCTTTTTTCTCCCAATGCCATGGTCTCCAGGTCACACAAATTGCCTTCGACACGTAGTGGTCTTCAGCTGTGTTGAACTCACCCCATAAAACTCATTCTGCTGAAGTAAACACCACAAAAACAGTCTTACAAAGGTGCTCCATCAATGAGCTCCATCATCTTCCTTCATGCTGAGATTTGCCTGTGAGAGTGCAACATTGCTATGTGCCTCACAGTTCTATGAGCTATATGATATAGACAGTACTTTCCTCATAAGTTTTCAGCTCAGTGGATATATTACAGTGGTCTGTGTAGCTTTTACATACCTTCCTTCTCAAATTTCAGGTAGTTCTTCACTTAGGATTTGGTTTGTTTGTTTTTGTAGTTTCCTTTTTGGTTTTTTGAGACTAGTTTTTATACTTAGTCACCTTCTAGAATTTGGAAGTTGCAGTTACACCTACAACAGATGCTTTATAAAGAAGATAAACTCTTCTTGAGCTGGTATCCTCTCTGTGACATTTGCCTGACTGGTCTCTGACAACAACATTAACCAGTGGTAGATTGTATGATGGCAAAAGAGTGGCTGGAGAGCTACTCTTGCGCACAGAGTGTCTGGAGAGCAGCCAGGCAGAAAGGGACCTGGGAGTCTGGATTGACAGGAAGCTGAACATGAGCCAGCAGTGTGCCCAGGTGGCCAAGAAGGCCAATGGCATCCTGGCCTGTATCAGGAACAGCGTGGCCAACAGGTCCAGGGAAGGGATTCTGCCCCTGCACTAAGCCCTGGTGAGGCCACAATTTGAGTCCTGTGTCCAGTTCTGTGCCCCTCAGCTCAGGAAGGAGATTGAGGTGCTGGAGCAAGTCCAGAGAAGAGCAAGGAGGCTGTGAAGGGACTCCAGCACAAGTCCTGTGAGGAGGGGCTTAGGGAGCTGGGGGTGTTCAGTCTGGAGAAGAGGAGGCTCAGGGGAGACCTCATCACTCTCTACAACTCCCTGAAAGGAGGCTGGAGCCAGGGGTGGGGGGGGGTCGGTCTCTTCTCCCAGGCAGCTATCAATAGGACAAGAGGGCATGGACTTAAGCTGTGTCAGGGGAGGTTTAGGTTAGATATGAGGAAAAAATTCTTTACAGAGAGGGTGATCAGACACTGGAATGGGCTGCCCAGGGAGGGGATGGATTCTCCGTCCTTGGAGGCTTTTTAAAAAAGACTGATGTGGCACTTAGTGCCGTGGTCTGGCAACCACAGTGGTAGTGGATTAAGGGTTGGACTTGATGATCTCAGAGGTCCTTTCCAACCCGGCTGATTCTGTGATTCTGTGAGAATGGGCCCCTTCTTATGAAGGGCAGTGCCACCCACATACCAGAACTGCCTGTGTGTGCCTGCATGACCGCTACTCACCTCCCCCTAAGCTAATTTTACTTGAAGAAGATGTCGTGCAACTACTTGCCCATATTTACTTATTCCTCCCCCAAATATTTCCCTTAAATTTTATGATTTTCCTCCTGCAAACATGTCAGGCTCTGCAGGACTTTTGTCAAGCATCCATTTCCCACAGCTGCTCCTAATCCAGCAGAGAGCCAAGCCCTGGTGGCCTGAAACAGCACAACCCAAAAACCATGGGAATGACTCCAGTATGTCCACTTCTAAATAAGCAATAATCTGAAACAATTTATGCTAATTTTTTTCTTCCAAATATAGAACCCATTCCTCATTATTAAAGCAACTGGGGAAGCCTGTACACCACCTGATCTCAGGAGAGAAGATGTCTGCTCCATGCTGCATGGAGTAATAATACAGTGGCAGGTAAATCAATCAGACTTATAAAACTAATGACATTCTTGACCGTGGTCTCGTTCGGTGCTAATGCATAGTTCATGTATGCATAAAAGTGGTATTTTTTCATCTTCTGACCTCTTCAGCACTGTGACCAGCTCTGTAATTATTAAGTATTTTGCACTATGTATCTCAGTATAAAAACAGAAGCCAGGTCACAGGTCATGGAGGCAACACCGTTGTTCACATCAATGAAACTAAATCACTCCATCCTGCACTCTTATTCTGAGGCCCTTGAGCTCACAAAATTAGTGTGTCTGAAATACTGTTGTCTGTTTAACAGATACCTACCCAATAGTAGATTAAGATAACATTGCAGCTTGATGTGAGATTATCTGCCATCATGAGAAGTCTAAAACCAAGACAGAACAAAATAGGACAGGACAATAACATGATGGTTTAGACAACTGTAACTTCAAACAAAAGCTGTAGAACTGCATTCTTTTAAAACATGAAAGAGATCTTTATAGCATTCCTGTTTTGTAAAATCGTTTCTGATGGATTTTATATGAGTAGAAGAACCTGGAAGATACACAGTACAATAGATTCAAACATACCAAGAGCAGTGGTTTGAACAAACATTTGCTTCTTCAGGTCTTTGAAAAGAGATTTATATTCTTACAGCAACCAGAATAAGTACTAATTTTTTTAGAAGCCATCATTCCTACTAACCTCAGCCCATGGGTGTCTTCATCGTAAAAAACAAGAAAATCAAAACCCAACAAATAATTCCACAACAAAACCCAAAAACCTGAAATTTAACCCCAAGTTTGCTTGCTTTCATGAACTTCTCTCCGTAACTCCAGCAATATTAGCCTCAAGCTCCAGAATCAGAAGTTTCCAGAACTTGAAGCAAGGCAGACTGTCACCAGCAAAAGCAAGAAAACAGAGGAGTACAAACCAGAAGAGTCACCCTGCAGGGGACTGTGTCTGAAAAGAAATTCTCTTTCAAGTCACCCTATCTTGGCAATCTTAGCTGGTATTTTCAAATACTACTGCCTCAAGCTATACACAGCATCTGCCAGGCTTACATGGTCAGTCAGGACAAGCCAGTGCAGCAAAGCACCTCAACAAAAATACTGCCCTGAAAATCCTAGGGGCCAGGGCATAAAGACACAAACCCAAAGATTCAGTAGCCAATGCTTATTTGCATATCCACAGAAATTTATGCTTAGCACGACTGTTTTCAAAGGCTGAACACTGACTGGTTTCTTAATCATTAATAAAATATGTGTAACACACTCTTAATTCCAAAGGAACAATTCATGGGAAAGAAAAACTGCCTATCTGATCATACACATTTGGAACTTACTGCTGTGCCTCAGAAAAATTTGCCATTTACCCTCTTAACACTCTCTATCTTCAACAGATGAACATTCCCACAATATTGGATGATAAAATTCAGTAGAGTATTCTGATAATTAACCAGGGTAATTTCTGACAGGATTGGAAAGTCAAGGAGTTACTTGTAGACCTTCTGGCTGAAAGTGTTCTTTTTTTCACCTCCAATAAAGATAAAGACCCTGCAATAAAACAGGGCAAATAAGAGCCTGACCTGATTATACCTCTTTCCCATGTGTGACTGGATGAAAACTGTTCATATAACTGAGAAAAAAAAACAACCCAAAAACTGCTTTACTTCAAGACTGCCCAGTCTTCAAAAATGCATGTGTAAGACATTAAGACAGAATTAGTATTAGGTAGCACAAACCCCACAACTGCACTCTTCAGAAGTTTTGTCTTCGCAGTGGTCTGTCGTTCATGTTTGTAGCTCTAACTTTGCATGCTTTCTTTTCAAAGAGCTATGGGGGGCACTGCTATAATAAGCCTCCTTTTCCCCTATTAAGAAGTGCAGTTGTTCTGCAAAGGTGCTGCTCAATCAAGACCTTTTCCTACTGAACAGTCACAGTTATACATTTAGACTAATACCTTCCCAGCAAACTGACCTGCAAAACATTCTGTTTTGCCTCATGTGGGTGAGAAATGCATCAATCACCCACTGCAAAAGGCCTCCAGAGATGCATCTTGTCTGTGTGATGCTATTTAAAGAGTTAAGACCTAGGACAGATTTGTTTGGAGCCCCTTAAACATACATAAAACTAAGACCAAGCAGAAAACACATACTCATTTTAAAGAGATGGAAACAAACTTTCCCAGCTAATACACTCTAAAGTGCTGAAAATACAAGGTGTGCAGCATGTGGAACCCAACCATAGACTCAAGGGCTAATTCTGCATCCAGAGGCAGCTCACACCTACTAGGTATCCACTGGGCTGCTCTCCACAAGCTGCCCAGGAATAAAGCAGGTAACAGCTGAAGAAGACAAAAGCAGTATAAATTACAGCACAACTTAAAAGAATTCTGCACTGAGGAACCATATCTGTTCACGGATACACTGATTTTGCAAAGTCTCTTTGCATACAACACCAGATTCTGCAGCTAACATGATAATTTAGGATACGCCAAAATCTATAGCAGGTTTAATCACCCCTGGTTTCCACAGCTTTGATATGTCATCTAGCTGACTGTTTATTTTTATAAAAACATGGCTCAGTGAAAACAATATTTCAAAACAAATGCATGCTCTTTGCCCAAGGAAAATACATCCCAGATGAACAACTGCAATTACTCTTAAAATAATTTCAGAACAAAAACCATCAGTCTTTGTTAGAGGAAAACTGGTCAATAAAAGCTATTAATACCAAGCACTTACTTGCAGGTGACGGGGTGCTGCATCCACTGGTTGGTGGGTGACTCTGGAGTCCATGGAGGGATGGTAGTGACAGCCCACCAATGACTGGAGGAAAAAGCAATGGATATGGTGCTGCTGGGTAGTGAGTCATATGTCCATTCACAGCTGGTACTGGACATGTACGGCTGCTGGTTGTCATGTTAACACTTCACAGTGTGTAAATATTATGTTGCATCACTCCAGGCCAGCAAATAAGACACCTGAATTTGTGAACGAAGAGGGAGCTCAAGACTGCAGGTACGGCTTGAGTTTGGATTGTGTGAGGATGAGAAGGTAATTCACTAGATCAGGTCCATCCTATATTTCATTGCTGCTTCCTACTGTTCTCTTTCCTGGGACATTCTTGCTCTGCAGACCGTGGGCAAGAAGTCTTCTCACTCTGGATATCTGAGTGTAGGTCAGTTGCTAAACAGAACAACTGTTCTTTCTGGAAGGACAGTCGCTCTCTACAGATTCATGCTGACCCAGTCTGTGGGAAGAAGAAAATTGTATATCAACTATAATATTCATCTTTCAATACACAAGCATAGAAAACTACCCCTTTGTTCCTTTGGTAAGTGATTACTGATTTATCACTGTCCTAGAAATCAGCTTGATGGTTGTTACTTGGGATAAGTTTCAGGTTATGATTTCAAAGACTTACTTGGTGATGCACCAAATTGCACGAGGAGTTACCCATCTCCTTCAACACACGCCAGACAGAAGGAGCCACAGAACAATCTCAACCCCCCCAAAACAAGGCAGTCCATGGCTGCATAAATGATGTTTTCTCAGACAACATGCTACACCCTTGCATCTGCTACAGTCAGCAATCAGTAACAACATCCACTGCCTATATAGCATTATTTGTAAATCTTTGAAATTACAGGCTGGAACCAAAGGCAAGAAGGGTTTTGTATGGGAAAATAGAAGCAGTAGTAAAATGACTTATCAAGGTCATGAGGCAAAATTGATGCCAGAGGAGGGAATCTGTGTTAACGCAACATTGACTATCACCACTGCTACTCAGCCTACCAGTTGTTGGTAAGAATTCAAATGAGCAAGTCAAAAAAAAAAAAAAAAAAAAAAAAGGAAGAAAAAAAAAAAACCCACACCACCTCACATGCATATGTTTGCCTGTCAGAGAGCAGCAGAGTGTTTCTGCTCTGTGTGGAATACCAGCAAAGGTTACCAGCTGTGCATGTTTTCAGACAGCAATTTCTGCTGAGTGCAGCCTGCTTGGGGAGAACAGAAATGTAGCTTGTAAGTATTCGATAACAGTGTAAATTATGCACAAAATACCCTTACTGCTAATGGAGACAGACATATGCAGAGATGAGACTCTAACAGGGGGTATAGTGAGCTAATGCACAGCTGTTGGACACACCAAGCTCAGAGACCACGTGCCTGGAGACTGCTGAAATGAGGCAGATCTTTCGAGGAAGGCTCAACAGCCAAAATGTATTGACTCATTAACACCACACAAGGAGATGAACCATCACAGGTGACTTTCACCAGCTAAAGCTCTAGAAAACATTAGTTCTTTGTGTTTTCCTCTAATACTTGGCCTTCCCTGCCTCTTAAGCTTCATAAAATGTTTACTAATGCAATTCAACAAGAACCGGCAAAAATACCACGCTTCAAAATGTCTGCAAAAAAACAAAGAGGGGAGGAAAGTTGATGAGAAACAGCCCCCCAAATCTATGCATTATATTAATCACAGAACAAGGCCACCTATTTCTAAATGATGTAGGATTTTGGAAGCAAAATTCAACTTACAAAACTAATACTTTCAGTTATAATTTTATTAGCCAAAAAAATTTGGAGCTCAGCATAATTTATGTAAATTCCCTTAACCACAACATTGGATATATCCATAGTTTTAAGTGACAAGCATTCAGAAAAAATAAGCATTTCTTCCAGGACAAAGTATATGATGAAAAACCTTCTCCACTGGACTTGTCTTCAGTGATTGTTCATGAGTACAAGGGCCCTTAATATGAACAGTAAATGAAAAAAAATCATACAGAATAGTTTCTTTGAAGGCTCACCAAGTGATGATCACATTGTGAACTACACTGCATTGAAAAGCAGCCAATGACTCTTCTTTGACAAAACATATGCCTACTTTTTGATTTTTACAGGTCTTTTATTGACTTGACTTCAGTGATAAAGCAGATGGCCATAGGGAAAGGAGGTTACAGTAGCTCCAGAACAGAGCAGACAGCATATTTATCAGCTGCAGTTAATACAGCAGGTGTATCTATCTTGTCTACATTTCTTCTTGGTGTTTGTGTAGCTGAGCAGAAGTTTAAAACCACAAGGTTTCACATATAAGCTCTAAATTTCACTGGATAAACAGGGACACAACTTTTTTTTTTCCTCCTCTTAATTTCCCATGCACTTTGCGTATGCTTTACTGTAGAGTCATGCTTTTCACACATCTGCCAGTTCCCCTAAAATACATTAAATTAATTATCTTCATTATTTTACAATTTAGCTAATATTTGCTAACAATATTTGGTATCATTATTATTATATAAATAACCCTTCTGAATTTTGCACTTGTCAATAGTTTTTATTTTAATTAATAAAACTCCTTTGCTGTTACAGGTGACTTTGATGTACATCAACAGCTGGATAAGGCAAGAAGCCAAGCCAGGAGGCTTGGCCTATAGGCCCATGCCAGTGGGAAGATAATGGCCTGTCCTCCCTTCTGCCAACACCACCCTCACTCCACATTCCTCTTCCTCCTCTCTCACTGTCCACAGCAGGGAATTAAGTTGTCAGCATTCCAAGCAAGGCACGATTTTTGCCTTTTTTTCTTTTTCTTCCCTCGCTTCTTTAAAGGTCAACGGGGAGTTCTGCCCTACCTGCATGGATGTCTGAAATGCAGCAGCAACATATATATCCGTGACCATGGCATCCAGAAAACTTTAAGTTAAATCCACCATACCTACACCTTTCTACCACAGCAAACAACTCTTTTCAGCTGGGAGATGAGACCATGAAGGCAGGAGAGGCACCCCAACAGGGGACAAGCTCTGTGCAGAGCTGGGTGCTGGGGAATTTGCTGCTCTAAGCCCAAGAGTTTGCAGCATAGCTGCCCCCAAAGTTTCCAGGGTCACAGAGGAAGTCTCTTCTAGGTTTATTTCCCATTTTCTTGCCAATGCCTAAAATCCCACAGTCTCCCCCCCCCTCTTAAATCTTAGGCTAACTCCTAAAACAGGAACCTTTGGACTCGGAGGGCAGCCTGGGCAGTAAGTCGGGAGAGGCAAGTTGCTCCTCTGCCAGCTACAAAAACAACTCCAGAGAAATTTTTGAATGCAAAACCTTTAAACAATACATTACATTTTTTTTTCCCAAGGGACAGAGTTGATGGAGTCCGTATTTATTAGGTGGCTTTGAGACATACTCTACTGCTGTTTTCAAAACAAGCCAAGACCTAATAATTTTGAGAAACCTTACTGTATTAAATGTACAGTTTGTATTGAAATCCCTGATTATGCATATGCTTTCTATTATGCTAGCTGGTGGTGCTGCATTCAGGAGTACTGAATAATTCAGACTTAGCACGACTCAAGTGTAAATCAGTCAGATACAGTAACATGATAAGCACACTGCCTTTAAGCTCTCAAAATTGCATGGAAACTTTACTTCATAAAAGGGGTGTGACTCCATTTTCCACCAGTCCCCATTGACCGCATTTTTGTTTCTTTGCAATCTGACAAGATTTAATTAAACAATAAACTAGTTACTATGGGCAGTATTAAAAAAAAAAAAAAGAAAAGCCTTTGGAGTGTTATGTTTCCTTTATTAGCATAGTGATGTGGAACTAAACAGAAAAAGCAATCTAATAACAAACATTCCTTTGAGAAGGGCTCCGGGAGCAAAAGGACATCCACTTATTGTTCAGCCCATCCCATTGGTCCATATACGGCAATAAAGGTACAATAGAAGGAAACAGGAAACAGACTGGCACATCTGCATTATCTTATTAGAGGCTAATGGATATCTGAGAGGAACATGCATCTGATGCTGAATAGTCTGTACCAATCTCCGAAGCAATTACTCTTAATTAGTGGATTCTGTTTATAGATGGAACTTAGTGTACCCTTCTGTATCAAAGAGATGCAGGCATCTGGAGAGAGATATGGTTTTCTTAAAGGGAAAGCACCACAGCACAATGTGAAGGTTTGGTTTGGGGTTTTTTGTGTGGGGCTGTTGGTTGTTTTGGGTTGGTTTGTTGGTTTTTTTTTTTGGCAAATAAAAGCTCCCTGAAGCATAACATATTCTACTGTATTATTAATCGAAAGAGCACGCTGGCTTAAAAAAAGGAAAGGGAAAATAAAAAAGATCATACTGTTAATCTCAAACTCTGAAAGTAAACACAGAAAGCTAATACTTGCATATGAATTATATGACAAAAACCACTTTGATGATAAGCAAATAAACAACTGAGCCTAAAATTTTCAACCGCTGGCCAAAAAGCTTAAAATAGCAGCTTAAGTCAGAAGAACAACATCTGCATTTTGTATCTGCCAAGTCTGCAGCCAAAAAAAGTAAACCACTCTATATGACCAGATGCATGAATAAAAAAGAAAATGCATTAAACCAAACTTCAAAGTCAGTTTATTGAAAAGCAGATCTGTAGCTCTTACATCCCGTAACCACAACTGTCATATATTTTCAACTATAGGTGCAAGACTTATGGGAGGAGGGAAGATAAATTGTTGTAACAGAATTAAGACATTATTACTACAACACTTTTCCTACATCTTGGCATGTAAGATAGCTGTCTGCTGGGCAACTGTGAATTCCTTTTTGTCATAAAGCTGACACTTGCAAAATGGATTTCTGCTTTATTTGTTTTTTCCTGACTGAGACTGTTAAGACATAATTAATATAATTAATGCAATTGTTGTTTATTTGAAAATCCTGTTGGGAAGGATAAAAAGAGGGGGGGGAAGCTTCTTTTTTCCCTAAGCAGATATGCTTGATATTGCCTGCATTGCAAATACACACTGATGTATGCCTGAGAAAAGGCAAATCTAAATCTGAAAAGGGAAAAAAAAAGAAAAGTGAGATACAATGATACCCATTTATTTACACACCATACAACAGTGCCCTGCTGTGCCAGCTATTGATTTTAGTGGAACTGAGAGTCCATGTTGGAGAGTAGCAGCTGTGAGTACATAGCCTGAATCCTCATATGGGGACAATACTCTAGAAGCAGAATAACTTATTTTAGCCAACCTTCATGTATAACATATAACATTAAAAACACACGGAGCTTACATTTCAAAATCTGAAAAGTGCTGTGGTTATTTATTCCACAAAGATTCATGAGAGTTATTAATTTATTTGTGCTAGCACAATACCAGCATAAAGAAAAGATGTGAAGGACTGAAAAGCCATGCTTCACATGTCTGTTTTACTACAAGGATGTTAATTCTGTTCTATATGACATATATTTAAGATTCTCCCACTTCAACAGGCAATTTCTTATTTTTTGCTCTTTTTGCTGTTTTAAAGGGCTATTTGTAACTGAGGTGTGTGTCGGGGGGAGGTGATTGTTGGTTGGTTTTTTGGTGGTTTGTTTTTTTTTTTTTTTTTTACAGCTATCTGCATTCCTTGTTTCTTTCATTACTCAGCAGTTGCCAAAACTATACTGAGAAGTAAAGATAAATGGTTAGGTCAGGTGGGTGATGGGGTTAACAATTTACTGTGTGTACTGCCCTGAGAGCCAAATATAGCAGAATTGGCTCATGTTTATGCACAGGATGAGAAGTTGATTTCCTGTGCAGTGGCTTTCAATCACTTCTATAAGGGACTCTTGCAGTTTTCTGCTGAGAATTCAAGGGGCTCTGAATACATTTTGTACTAGTAAATAAGATATTCTGCTTTGTAACTCAATGCATTCCTTCTTCTGACACATTCAAAAATTCCAATGGACTGTCAAGAAAAGAAGTTCTCTTTCATTTATGCAAACCAAAAGGAGGGTAACTCCCTGAGTGTAAGTAAACTGTTGCAAATTTCACTCCTCAACTTTAAAAACTTCTGTTTTTGCACTGCCCTCTCTGTTGGTCCTTAATAATGTTTCTAAGGATGTAAAACAGTACTTCCATATTGAGAATATTATAAAATGAGAGACTACCACACAGATCAGCGTGGGCCACAGGCATTTAGGAAATAGATCTTCCAGAACAAACCTGTGGATTGTTGGTTTGTTTGGTTTTTTTTCCAGACCAAACACAGTTTAGATGATCCACAGTTTAAGCAGTGGAGGGGAACCAGCAAAAATAGCTCTTAAAGCAGGCTGGTGACTCAAGTCACATATAGCCAGAAACTCAAAAAACCCTGAAGCTTCTACCATCAAAGGTGCTATGACTACTGCTTCAGCCTTGTTCTCCAACTGGATTTTTTCAAGGGGCTTCCTTTGTTCCAGCACAGTTTTTCCCTCCAGTTCAGAGAAACCAGACTGGATGTCATGATCCAAATTGTCCTTTACAGTCCTATGTATCCAAACAGATTGGTTTGATCCTACATGCTTCTTATGCAAGTTGGTAGTCAACAAAGAGTAAAAATTACTATTGATGAGACTACAGAACCTGCCTCTTGGGTTCCCCTCTCATCATCCAATCCAGGCAGACAACAAAAGTGAGCTACAAGCAGTGCCAACAGACTGCTAAAATTTGGGAAGATTTACAGATGCCAAGGGCCAGAACCTTAAACTATCTATAAAAGAAAAGTAGCATCACTGATCTCACTGAAGTCCAGTATGGGACACACTTCCAGTTCAGCAAAAAGTTAATTCCATTGAAGGTCCTCACCTTACCTGGCAGTTAACTGACCTTTCCATCTGGAGACAAAGCACCCCAAGACAACATCCCAATGATGAGAGGAGGACTCTTGGAAAGAGATGGGAAGCCAGGGTAGAGAAGGCTGAGTAAAGCAAGGAAAACCACCTACTGCTGTCTTTGTTCAGTAATGTTATCCAACATTATGAGACATGAAGATGTTTACAAGTATCCCTGCACTCTTCCAAGGTGGTGTTATAGCTAGGAGAATGAGGAGGAACTAAGTGAAAACTCCCAAGTATGCTCTCAGAGTGCTCATCCTTAACCTTCTAGCTGATGGGAAATGTCATAGTGACCAATGGCAAATACAGCACTTACCAACACTGCAAGTACTAAATAGGCCTTATGCTGACTGTTTATAACCTTTAAGAGTCCTCCGAGATCAGTAAGAGGGTCAAGTGATGTTATTGTTTTGGTGACAGATAGAAGATCCCTATTAAATGATGGTGGCTTGGGGATCATTAAAAGAATGAAGTAGTTCATCTGCTCAGAAGCAGAAGTGGGAAGCAGCTTTGGAGGCCAGCTCCTTGACAGAAAATAAAGCTCTTTGGAAGTCCAACACTCTATGGTCACGATGAGCACTGCAGATGAACCCCTGAAAGAGGATGGCAAGATACTTCATTAAGAGAGCGCAAAGACACGCAAGACCAGTGGTGACAAGTGGGTGCTGATCTAAAGATCTCCACCAGCAAAGCCATGAGTTATGACAGAAGCTTATCAAATGCTCTACTAGTGGCAGGTGCTGAAAACACTAGTGCTGATGGCTACACATCAGTGTCAATGATGTGAAGTCACTATCTGATAATTTGGGGAAATATCGGGCCGATTAAATTTTCAGTATTTGTTTTTATCCTTCATTGAACAAGACTAGAGATGACTGTTCCAGTAGAGAAGCAAGTCTCATCTGTCTGTCCAGTATCAGAGGTGTCTTCCTGAGAGAGAAGTCCTGGTCTTAGCAGCACCATCATAATAAAGCAAAGCAGCACATCATGTCCCTGCCCAAAATCATTCAGGTGGTCTTCCTCTGCATGGATCCATGCAGGATCCGTGGCACAGAGAATGGAACCCATCAGTCAGTTAAGCCAATTTGGATGTCTAATGCCAGCTACAAGTCATGGCATTACACTTACTTTCATCACCAGTTTAAGGACCAAAAAGCTTGAGAACTTCAGTTTCCACTTACACTTTCTTCAATACCCAGACAATCTATAAAGACAGCAATTTATGTGCCATCATGGCACAGATGCGATGCCTGGAAATGCACTGAAGAAGGGTCAGTGTACTATGTGAACTACACATGCTATGAAAAGAAACAAAGACTTCAACATAGTCACTGAGATAAACAAATAACAGAATAAAATACTGTTTAATCTGGGAAACATACACCACTGTGGAGGGCTCTGTTTCAATTCAGCACACTTCACTTCATATGCCACACAGAGAAGGATCTGCAAGGGTCCACTTTACTGCAAAGAAAATTTCTGCTATCTTGACTAATCTAAACTTATTGTTAAGGTAAGCAGGTGGATTCACTCAAAAAAAAAAAAAAAAAAAAGAATGATTAATGTTTATTCAGGAAGCTGTCTGAGAAACCTTAAAGAATATTTTGTGAGGGATGTGCCTGAATTGTGAAATTATGATCTTGGCTTCTCAATCCCCCAGACAGAGTTAGGAGGGAAGACACTGTTCAGGAGGCAGGTTTAATCTGTCAGCAGTCCTATTTCTAGTGTTACAAGGCTGGAAATTCTAATTCCTCAGAGCTAGAGAAGTCTGTACCCTTGCTGCACCCCTTTGTCAAGTGAGGAAGGCGATCCAAGTGGAACAGGGGAAAAATAGGGTTCAAGCACTGGTTGTGAACTTCATTTCTGAATACTAGTCTGTTGGACTAGAGATGCATCTGTCATCTTAATATCACAGAGATGAGGACACTGTGCTAACACAAAATAGCACACATAATTTATCATCTTTTGTTATACATGGCAAGTCTAGGAGCATGCCTGCTGAAAGGTTCTGTAATTCCTCCAAGTTATTAGAGTCTTCAGTCCTACTTTACCCAGAAGACAACATTTCTGTTGCCTACTCCAGGCTCCTGAACCTTCACTTATTACATATCGCAAGCTCCAATGTATTCCCAGGAAGACTCCCCTAGGGTCAGCAGAATATGCCAGAGGGCTGGTGGAAATTATGAACATTTATTTGGAAACCTCTGTTCTCTGTAGCTCCCTGTCACAGCAACAACAGGGTAGCAAAATTAGGAACAAGTGCAACCATTAACTAGGAGGGGACAAAGCTATAGAGTGGAATGCAGAATAAAAGCAGCATTTTTATTCTCAATATTTTGCTTAACAGGGAGCCAATAAAGCAATTGCAAAATGCTAATAATATGCTGAGATAACTCTGCACATGTAAGCATCTTTAGAGTCATCCTTCAAATCACCTGAAAATGCTGCAAAACCTTATCAGTCAGGTCATAAGGACAGAAATGCAACAATCAGTCATGATAGCCACCAAACCAGCATATCTTTCCCACATCCTAACACATTCAGAAGACCTATATCCCAGAATTATTCTGCAAGAAGTACTGGACAGATGAATCACATTATCAGAAAGACAAAAGGGAACAACGACCTTACACATCACTTCCAAAAAGAAACCTAACAGGAGGTTAAGCACCAGAAAAACCTCAAGGAGACTCTTGTCATACATGTTAGTCTGTGCAATAGGACTTTTGTATCAAAAGGTATACTGGCAGAATAAGCAAGTGTGTGAATTAACCACAGCAATCATTCCCAACAAGCCCATTTCTGAAAGCATCTTTCCACTGGCAAATGCAAAACAAGTTTCCACTTCTGTGGATGGGGAAACCAGTCTGAATTACTTCACATGCACTGTGCAGCAAGAAGTTGCAGCCAGAAGCTTAAAGATGGAGATGGGTAATATGCTATCATGTGGCATATTGATCTGCCAAAATCTGCTGTCATGTTTAAGCATTTTAGCCCTAACTAGTTTAACCTTGACCTCAACTCAACAGGGCAGCATTTGGCCTCTGAATGCATCAGCATCACTGATCTCTCAGCTTCACTGGCTACATAACATATTAAAATTACTAGTTTTGAAAGAATCCAAGAAAGGAAAAGTGAAATGTTCATAATTACATCTTGATATATGAGTTAATTGTAAAGCTCTCAGCAGATCTGGAATCACATAGGAGCTGCTAGATTTGGCTTGCCAACCATCCCCGAGATGACTCCTCCTGCAGCAGGGCAGGGTGCAGTCAAGCAGCACTTCCTTCAACAAGACTCTAACCAATTCTGAACTACCAGGAGCAGAACAACAGCAGGGATATTCACCCTTGGGAAAAGGAAGCTCATTTCTGCAACCTCCAACCCCCACACACCAATAAATAAAACCAGTAGGAGACATAATGCTCCCAAAGCTCCCAGCAGCACTTCCATCCTGCGTGCCAGCAGTCAATCCAGATATGCTGCTGAGAAAAAGCCAGTGCTGCCCCATCTCTTGCTACTGACACCACCATCTCCCACTCCCAGGTGGCCAACAAGGCCAAAAACATCCTTGGGGGCTGTATCAGAAACAGTGTGGTTAGCAGCACTAGGGAAGCAATTGTCCCCCTGTACTCGGCACAGATAAGTCCGCACCTCAAATACCGCGTTCAGTTCTGAGCCCCCCACTACAAAACAGACACTGGGGTGCTGGAGTGTGCCCAAAGAAAGGCAACACAGCTGGTGAAGGGTCTAGAGCACAAGCATTGTGAGGCTGAGGGAAAGGAGATATTTTAGTTCAGAGAAAAGCAGGGGGAGGGGAGACCTTATCGCTCTCTCCAACTACCTGAAAGGAGGTTGTAGTGAGGTGGATGTTGGTCTCTTCATCCTAGTAACAAGTAATGGGACAATAGAAAATGGCCTCAAATTGTGCTGTGGGCATTAAACTGATGATCTTAAAGGTGTTTTCCAACCAAAACAATTCCATGATTCTGTCTCTGATGCACTGCCCTGTCCTTCCTTTGTGCATCCTCAGCAGTACAGTCCAACTCACTCTGTCAGGTACTTTGCTTTTATTGTATAATAATAACATATCCAGGGCCAGAGAGCACATTAGCTATACCTTCCATACCACCTTTGTTACATGCCTGATAAATGCCTCCCCCTCTGCAGCAGATAAACCTTATCAAGGCTCTTCCTATACAATTTTCAGGACAGCAGCACTTCACAAGTCAGGATCCAGCAGCCCAATGCACAGCAAAGGATGCAGAAGAGTGAGAAGCTAGAAGCTGGGAAGCCCAGATGGGTGCCCAAGGCTGATAAGACAATCTGATTTAACTATACAAATACCAGCTGCCAAGTAGAGCATATCTTTGAACTGGGAATGTCAAAGCAGACATGTCACAACAGAGAGCACTTTTCTAACAGCACCTGAAGTTCCTTCAACAGATGTACACATTGGGCGAGCCAGAAAAAAAAACCAAAAGAAAAAATATACTACCTAGTAAGACAGAACCATTTGAAACTCACTTCACTCTTCTGTGATTATAATCAGGGAAAAAAAAAAAATAAATCACTAAGCAGAACACTCCAGTCAGAGATGGCTGAAAGGGACATGTTGGTTCCAGCATATCCTTCAGTATTAATCTGACTTCATCCTCTTCCCAGCTGTCTGTGCAAAACAGGTCTCAGACATTATATGGGGTCTCAAGAGTACCATATGCTAGAGCAGGTCAAAAGTCAGGCCAAAAAAAAGCAAGAGAATGCAATAAAGATGCCAGCTAATGGAAATAATCACAGAACCACAGAATGGTTAGAGTTGGAAGAGATGTTGAAGAACATCCAGTTCCTACCCTCCTGCAGGGGCAGAGACACCTCCTGCTAGACCAGGTTGCTCAAAGTCCCATCCAACCTCAAAGTAAGTGAGCTTATGTCTCAAAATAAGTGAATTCTATAAAGGCTATCACTTCTTTTATATAAGTTCTTGAAGATATTCTACCCATATTGATCCTAAGACAAAGTTTTGCACTTCTCACCATGGAGTCCATCACTGCAAGGACTGTGAGCCTGGGAGAACTGTGGTCACTTCATGTGGCATAGCGAGTCTTTGGGGTAGGAGGGAAGGGAGCAGAACTGGGAGAAAAAGCACAAAACAACACATTGGGTACGGTCACTGCTACTTAATTTGATGACACATGGGAAGATCCCCCTTTCCCAAGCACAAACCTTGTGTATGCTGTCAGATAACACAATAACAATGGCTGGAAAAAACACCTCAGTTTAGTTAAAATAATTGTTTAAAATTATTAGTAAGAAATGAGGATGTATTACAAGCAACATACCTGACTGAATGACAAATTATAGAATATTTCAAGAAAAGTTATGCCAAAATTATAACAAGAGACGGAAAAGATACTGAAGCAAATCAAGAGAAAAGCACCCTCTAGATCTTTCATTCCTCTGTATAACAGCTCCATTTATGACATGGTCTAGGTTTCATATTCATGCAACCACTCTGACCCTGGTGGGGTCAGACAAAAACATGTGCTTTAATTTTTAATGTATATTATAAAAAAAAAAAAAAGAGATATACTCATAAAATATTAATGGAAATCCAAGTGTTAAAGAAAACCACAGGATCGCCTTCCTTTTAGTACATTTTATAACCACAGTAACACACCTATGCTACGGTTTTGCCACATGTGAACTCAGACAATTTTTTCCTGCACATTTGAACAGTAATGATGGGCCCTTATAAAAAACAGAATCAGGTGCACTGTCTTTATCACGAGGCTATAATGATTTAGAAACAGAAAGAAGTATTTATTCTTTTGTACAAAGAGGAACAAATATGTATCAGATGTAAGATGTCAGATGTAAGCAAAGATCAAGTGGCCTAAAAGTAGAACTCTAAGAAAATTTGGGAAATGCTATAGCAAGAGCTTAAATTCAAGTCTAGCATTTGATTTAGTGATAATCCTCCAAAAACAGTTCTGCATCTGATAAACACAATTCTAGGATCCAGTTGTTGACACATGCTAAGGAAATGAAACACATTCTCCTTATATGAAGTTCACATTTTTCTGGGTGAAACAAAGCACACTTGTATCCCATGTCTCTAAATGTACCTTCTAAAGCAGTAAAGAGAATTGAAAGTCATCTACATGAAGCAATATTTTCTGACATTGTAAAAAGATCTGAATTAAGTAGTTTGAGTTTCACATCCACCCTTAAGCCTTTGACAAGTACAGAAACCCATTTTAAGATTGAGGTAACAAAGCCAAGGCACACCAAGTGCTTAAAATTACAGCTCTGCTTCATATAGCCCACTGCAAAGGTAGGTTACTCCCTGAACTTCTTTGGGTCAAGCAAAACAGAAAACCCTCTATTAAAAATGAGTGAAGGTAGAAATCTGGTTTCACTAGACCTCTGCCAGGTCTCATTAGTAACAACCACAGTAATAATATATTCTCCTTTAAGAAATTCTCTGCTTTTAAAGAAGAAACAGAAATATTAGCAGGTCTAGCAAGTGGTGACAGAGGCACCCAGTTCACACTCTTCTCAACAGAATCCATCATTTAACTGCATACCAGCCAACCGTGATTACTTTTGTCCCTCAATTTTTAAAAGCACATAATTCTGAGTAATTATATTACTCAACTGTCCTGAACATTACTGAGCAGTAAATCCATCAAGCACAAAGCTGAATTTTATAATTTAAAACATGCATAAACATAAAAGAGGAGAGGAAAAAAAGGATACCCTTTTTTTCAAAACAACGTACAAAATTACATAGCAACAGTGTAAAAGCTCCTGGACAATTTCCTTTCCCTTGCTTCAATGGAGGGTTTATTCTAGAGAGACAACCCTCAGCAGACAAAGCCTGCTTGTAAACATAGGTATACAGGAATTGCTGTACTGAGTCAGATTAATAGCCCGTTTAGTTCAGTAACCTCTCATTTGACAGCAGTCAGCATCAGATGCTTCAGGGAAAGGATGAAGAAATGTCTAGGAGAGCAATTACAGAAAAACTTTCCCATAAAATTTCTTTCCAACTCCCATCATCTACTGGATGGTTTATGCCCTGTAACAGGAGATTTTCTCTTGGTCTTTTTGTTTTTGCTAGCCTGAATAATACAAATAATGCTAAATAATATCCCAAGCATTGTGGTTATCTATATTCCATATGTTTTTAATCCTCAAAGTTGTTGGCTCTAGAAGAATTGAGAGGCACCGAGTTTCAACATCACCAGTGTTCTGCTTAAAATAATATTTTGTTATGCTTTTGAATAGCTCATTTTCCCTAGATGATCCTGTGCAGTTATAGGACCTAGTGTAGAATAGTGAAAGAAAAGTTATGTGAAAAGAAAAGTTACCTTCTCCAAGAGTTCCTGCTGCCTTTTTTTTTTTTCCTCCCCCTCAACACAGTGTACTGCAGTGACTCTTCAGAAAGAGGCTTAGAGAAGGCAGAAATGCCTCAGAATTCCCTTTCCCCAGCTCCCCCCCACACCCCCCAACCCCTCTCACCCCAAATGTTTCAGGTTTCCTTCAGGACAAATGCTATTGTCTTTGTCAAATTTACTTGTCCATCTTAATTGCTAGTGTACACTTTGAATGTCACCCATCTAGTTAACAGCTTCCTCAGATTTCAGGGCAAACACTTTGCAGGGCAGAGAAAAAGAAATCAATTTGTGAATAACAGCTCAAGAGTAGCAAGTCATTTCTCTAATTAAGGCACTGACTTTCTTCTAAGATTGCACTAGGATTATCTGTATAGTTACTTCCATGTTAAAAGCCTAGGTAAATATTAGTAAAGAAACAATGACATCAATTAATAATAGCAGCTGACAGATAAACACTACTCAGAGGACTCCATTTGCTCCCCAGACAATCACAATTCCGCTTCCAATTTAAGGGAAAAGGAGAATAAAATGGACCTTAGCTGCCCCAAAAACGGTATTTGCATCTGCATGTAAACACTTAAACTCAGTAAATACCAAACCATTACCCTCTGCTTGCCACCCACTCAACTGGTCCACAGCAAGCAGCTAAGGGAGAAGCTCCAGGCAAGCAAAGACAGCCCATGTCAGGCAGCCTGGCCCATCATTTGACCTCTGGTTGGCTTTAGGGTCACTTGCAATTCATCTATGCTGGCTGAGACTGCAGCCTGTCTCCAGAATTTCTGGAGAAAGATGAACATTTGTAATTTTTTTTTTTTAATGTATTCACTCTGTCCGTGTCCATATGTCTTCATTTGAAGTTCAGCTCAAGCCCAGAAATGAACAGAGCATGGGCAAGTATTAGACTAAATTATTTCAGCAATCACATTATTTTGGTAAACTGTCTTTTGCCAAGCCAAATCATCTGCAGCTCAGAAATGTAATGTCTAAATCAACAACTTTTCAAAAAAATACCAGTTCAAATAGATTTGGGTGACGGCGATCCTAAAAACATTATTGCTGCAAATAAGACTATCATAAGCAAAACATCCCTTTGAAATCAGTTGTGACAGAACATCTAAGCAAGGAAAGGTTACATAGGGAAAATTAAAAAAAAACAAAACAAGCCAAACAAAACCAACTAAAAAAATTATAACAATAAGGTGTGAATATCATACTTCAAGTCTCCCCAGTCTCACTTAACATTACATTCTCCCATTCAATTCCACCTATATGTAGCCAAAAACCACAGCAGAAACTGTGAGAATCTGGTCACTGCTTGAGATTCAGACTGAAGAAGGAACTAAATTAACAGAAGCAGCTGCTGTTGGGAAGCCTCAGCAGTATCCCCATCATCTCTTACTGCAGGTCCTTAAGTAAATTCAACGCAAAGATTATTTCGCTTGGAGAGAGCCAAGAAGTGGAACCAGGTCCGCATCCAAGGACCAGCTCATATTTGCATGTGGTCTGCCCCTCACAAATATCAAAGAGATACCAGGGAGCCAACAGTATCCCCCAAAACCAACCCAAGGGACACTCAGGCAGGGACTCCTGGTACTTTCAGGGATTGATGGCTCAGCTAAGCACTGCTGAACATCTGCAGGATCTCCTCATGGGTAGGAAAGCAACTACCATCACCTATCAGACAGAAGAGTGGGGAATGATTTTCCTGATCAGCACAGAATTTCAAAGCAGGCAGCATGGTTTTGTCTTATTTATTGGTCAAGGTGGAGTAAAAAGGATGCATTCATTTTTTTTACAAAAGTCACTATGCTCTTTCTTTATTATTCATGGGACATACAAGACACTTACCCCACCATCAATGGAGTCAGAGGCTCAAAATAAGTATTACACTATTAGCAAAGGAAAAGTGCAAAAAAGGAACTATAGAGCAACCAGCTTAACCAAGATGGCTCAAAAACAGACATGTAACAAACCAAAAATTCTAGAAATCACTTCTAAGCAACATCAAGCTGACTGAAATCTTATGAGTTTGAAAAAATCGCAAGTGTTGTGACAAGTAATCTAAACAAATGTTAAAAGTGAAGTTTGACAAAGATAAAATATCTGCCAAACACCCAAAACATAAATGAAACTGCCATTCAGGGAGGGCCAAATAAAACAAGATGTAGCCAGGCAGTTTCTGACAGAACAGTAAGGGCATTGTTAGGTCTCCATATAGACCTCCTTTCTTAGTTGAAAAAAAATATAAAAATTAAAAAAAAAAAAAAAAAAAAAAAAAGGCCCACCAGTATGTGGAAAAGTGTGTCTCTATTCCATTACACGTCTCAGACTTTCAGTATTTATATGTGAAAGAAAGGGAATGGGGGTTTTGCCCTGTGGTTTCTGCTGAGCACTGGGGTATTGCACACTCTGGAGGGTTCTGAGGACCAGAGGAGGAGGACATGGTGAGAGACAGCAGGAAAAGTTCAAGGGGAGGAAGAAGAGGGTTTGAGGGTGTTGTAAGCTCATCTGAAACTTTTTGTAAGATTTTTGTTTTGCTTAAAGCCTATTTTGTTTCAAAGTCTAATTAGCATTTTAATTAAAAGACCTCTTCATTAAATGTTAACCACTTCATCCTTCCAGTGACTGGGTTGAAAGTCAAAGGTTACAAAATGAACAGGCATAATGTCTTTATACTTTTAACAAAAAATAAAACAACTTTTTCCATAAATTTCCTAATAAAGAAGCAAAATACAGCACAGCAAGTAGGATGCCAAAAACGAAAAGAAAAAAAAAGAAACCTCACACTAAAGAAAACAACCCACAAACTCTGCACATTTTTTGAACTGTTCTTTGATCTTCTCAGAAGCAAACAGTAAAACAAGCATATTCTCCTGAACAAGCTTCATTTTAGGATCAAAAGGATAGAGAAGTACATACATTTAATTAGCAGACAGAATACAAAAGCCCGCTAATGAAAACAAAAACACATTTTAGAAACAAAAACACACTTTAAATTTATAGAGGGACACTGAGGTACATTCCTCTCTTCATGGGAACAGTTCAGGAGGAGTTACTTCTGAAGTGTCACTCCTCCTTCCAACACACAGCTTTTCAGAATATTCACCCTCCTGGGACTGTTTAGAGCATGACCTCCTCTATTTATAGCTACCTTTTTTGCACCCATTGTTGTACAGATATTAAAATGACCAGGCAGTCACTGAAACACAGCAGTGACCGATGCCAGCGACTTAATAAAAGACACTACTTCAACACCCACTTTTGCTTGTAATTTCAGCAACATGGAGATTTTTGTTGGCAGCATTTGCTGTGCAGTTTAGGAAAGCAACGCTGAAGCATGGGCTGTGAGTCACCCAGGGGTGAAAGCCACAGCATGACACCTACTTAAAACAGCAACTAATGTTAGTGGAGGGCACCTACATCCATGCCTGGCATCCCGACCATCCAAACCAGGGGCAGCTCATACCTCAGCCCAGGGCTGCTCCTGGGCACAATGGGGATTCTCCCCTGGTCCAGCTGTAGTCTACAAGGCTCCCTACAGACAGAAGACTAATGCAATACATCATATGCCCTTCCTTCCCTAAACCACCCAACCAGTTAAAGGAACTCTGTTGAGAAGCAGATACGTCACTGCCACCTCCCTGTTACACAGCAGGGATCACACAGTGATTTTCTCTGGCATACATCTCCAGCAAACAAAACCACACCACGGTGCTGCAGGCAGGGCTTGCCAGTCCTCCAGAGCCTCCTACCACAGACATGAAGGGTAGACCTCTGAAAACCCACTAGAAGCTGTAGGTTCCAAGATAGGCAAGCCCAAAAAAATCTAACCTCCATGGGGCTCAATAGACACATAACTCCAGATTATCTCACACATACCTGGATCAATTCCCTTCAGACTCATGGAAACACCTTCTGTAGGCTACAGGTTCAGGGTGAAGCATTTCTTCCCTTCTGGCAGGCTCACTGCTTGACTACTGAGCATGTCCCAGGTGCCACCCATAAGGCAGGTGAGTACTCCAAACCATCACCTGTGTCAGCAGCCCTGCTAACCCGTTCCACCTGCCTGCACTAACTACACCACAGCTCACGGTGAAGAGCGAGCACCCAAACTTCCAAGATGTATCTGAACAAACATACATATACATCCTCAAAAGGCACACTCTTTTCCAAGAGAGTTTATATCCCTCAGACACAAAGAATCCAGCATTTTACCCTCAGCTTAAATCATAGTTATTTCCTTGCAAGTGTCCCTTGTGTTTCTTTACGGGCTGGTTGTAGTTGCAATGCATTTTAATTAATTGTACACATGAGAACTGGGTTTTATACAAATTCAGTTCAGCAGTTTTCAGCCCAGAATAGCCTTTAATAAGACTTTAAAAGAAACCCAGCTTTCTGCTATTATAAATACAAGTCACAACAAAATGAGAAAAGCCTAAATGTTTTCTGACTTGTTTACAGGATGCAAATACTTTCACATTACATTATGACAAAAAAAAAATTAAAGTATTTATTTTAAAATATAATTGTTGATTTAGTGACAATTTTAAACCTACTAAAACTAACAAAAATCTTCATTTGAATCCACTGATTATACAATTAACATTTAAAAGCATTGTATGTTGACCATCAGGCTGTGGATGTTGTTTGCTTGGACTTTAGTAAAGCTTCTGACACCATCTCCCACAGCATTCTTCTAGAGAATCTGGTGGCTCATAGCTCTTGGCTAGGTTAAAAACTGCCTTTATGGCTGGGACCAGAGAGCTGTAGCAAATGGAGTTAAACCCAGTTGGCAGCTGGTCACCAGTGGGGTCCCCAAGGGCTCAGTTCTGGGGCCGTTTTTGTTCAATATCTTTATCAATGATACAGATGGGGAGCCTGAGTGCTTCCTCAGCAAGTTTGCAGAAGCTACCAAGTTGGGTGGCAGTGTTGATCTGCTTGAAGGCAGGAAGGCTCTGCAAAGGGACCTGGGCAAGTTGAATCAATGGGCTGAGGCCAATTGTATGAGGTTTAACCAGGCCAAGTGCCTGGTCTCGCATTTTGGTCACAACAACCCCAGGCAACACTATAGGCTTGAGGAATAGTGGCTGAAAAGCTCCCAAGCAGAAAAGGACCTGGGGGTGCTGGTCAACACGCAACTGAATATGAGCCAGCAGCATGCCCAGGTGGGCCAAGAAGGCCAAAAACATCCTGGCTTGTATCAGAAACAGTGTGGCCAGCCCAAGAAAGGACGTGTTCATCCCCCTGTACTTGGCTGTGGTGAGACTGCTCTTCCAGTCCTGTGTTCAGTTCTGGCCCTCTCACTACAAAACAGACATTGAGGTGCTGGTGTGAGTTCAGAGAAGGGCAACATGGCTGGTGAAGGGTCTGGAGAACAAGTCCTATGAGGAGAGGCTGAGGAAACTGGGATTGTTTAGCTTAGGGAAGAAGAGGCTGAGGGGAGACCTTATTACTCCCTACAACTAGCTGAAAGGAGGCTGTAGCCAGATGGGTGTTGGCCTCTTCTCTCAAGTAATGACAGGACTAGATGAAATGGCCTCAAGTTGCACCAGGGGAGGTTTAGACTAGATATGAGAATAATTTCTTTACTGGAAGAGTAGTCAGATGCTGGAACAGGCTTCCCGAGGAGGGGGTGGAGTCACCATCCCTGGAGGTATTAAAAAAACCTTCCACATGAGACACTTCAGGACACGCTCTAGTGGGATGGTGATTTTTTTGAGGGGCAGGGGAAGTTGGACAGGGTGACCTTAGAGGTCTTTTCCAGCCATGGCAATTTCATGATTCTGTGATAATTGCTTTTAATGTTTAGTCTGGAGAAGAGGAGGCTGAGAGGAAACCATATTGCTCTTTTCAGCTACCTCAAAGGAGAGAGGTTGGAGCGAGGAGGGAGAAAACCTCTTCTCCTTGTACCAGAGGAACTGGATGCAAGGTACACCTGGGTAGGTGTAGGCTGGATATTAGGAAACATTTTTTCACTGAAGGGTTATCAAACATTGTAATAGTCTGCCCAGAGTAGTGGTGCAGTCACCATCCCTGGAAGTTTTAAACTGCGTGTGGACCTGGTCCTTAGGGACATGGTTTAGCAGTGAGCTTACAATGCTGGTCAGAGTTTGGACTTGGTGACCCTGAAGGTCTCTTCCACCCAAGACATTCTGTGATTCTGAGTAATACTTTTTAAAAGTGAGCCAGTTGGGAATGCCAGGGCCTGGAGTTCCAGGAAGGGGATGTCCAGTGTTGGCAAGCAAATACTCTTGCAAACCCAAGCTGTAATGAAGCTGGTATGAACAAAGGCTGTAAATACCAAGGGTAGTAATTCAGCTTCTAAAAGCATAGGGAAGAAATCCTAAGAAAAACTGAAACAAAAAAATAGTATATACAACTTACAACCCTAAGTTTTCTACACCTACAGACCAACGGAGGGCTACCTATGTATACTCTATTTGTATCTACTTGTATCTAACAGCTTCTCAGGTGTAGGGGAGAGAAATCCCAGTTACGGACCTTGCAGTTTCTCAATATGATCCTTTTTTACCCTCACAGCTAGAAAATGCCAACTAACAGAGACACAAATAGGGCTGGCAGCAAGGCACAGGCAAGAATGAGAGACCTGGGCACAACAAACCCACCACAGCTCAAGAGGCTGGTGAGTCAGCTGGAAAACTGACTCACAGAGCCAGAAGTGAGAGGGTTAGAAACCATGACTTCTCCATTGAAAAGCATTTCAGAAAGACCAGCAAACAACTTTAATTTTTCTAGGTGTTACTGAGGAAGGAGATGAATATACCACATGAGGAGAACTCCAAATGTACATCGCCCCAATGGGACTTTCAAAGAACCCCATACAAGTGAATGAACTTCAAGGCTTATTACTACCAGTAGGATTTCAGGGCTGCCAGCTGGGCTTAGGCAGACAAAGTTCTCAACATTTTAAAAGCTGGACCTGGGTTACCTATGTCTCAGAGAGGCAGCAGCTCAAAGGTCAAGACAAGAAGGTGCCAGTGTACTTTTTTGTTCTGCAATTTCAGCTTATTGCTTATAGACTACTTGGGAAAAATAAATCCAGAGACCATATTGTCTGTTTTGTATTTTAATTAAGTAAGTGCCTGGAAATAAGTAATAGGGTTTTTCCACTGCCTTCTCTTGCTACCTGCCTGAACACAGGCCTCTCTATAACCATGTCACGGATCAAGATATTAATTAAATACAAACAAAAACCCTACTGGCACATAAGCTAATTAAATGTCTCTACCAATTTCACCTTTGCTTTTCTTCTAGGAAATGAATACAGAGTCATTTGACACAAAGCTCCATATTCTGTAATCCCCATCTCTTACAGCACGTGACATTTCAGAGAGGCTCTGATGTTGCAGTTTTCTTACCTGATTGCCAGAGATGTTCAGACAGAATTCCATTCACTGTGGGCAAACAGTTAATGTCCAATTTATCCAGTGTTCTCTGCATCATTTTAGTGTTATGAATGACAACCACTAGCCTGCTGCTGTTTGCTCCTTAGAAATGGTGTTTTTAGAAGGTTTGTTTTGCTGGGTTTTTCAATACTCTAGCTAAGTAAAATGCTTTTTCAGCCATCAAGAGCTGCAGAACTGTGTTTAGCTGCTGTACTGGGATGGAGCTAATTTTCTCCATAGAAGCCTGTACAGTCCTGTTCTTTGAATCTGTGCCTGGGAGTGGGCACAGGACTAGAAGGTGACATGGGACAGCTAACCACCAAATCAAAGAGGTATTCCAGACCATCTGATATCATGCTTAGCAATCAACATCCGGGAACAGAGGAGGAAGAGGGGACGTTCACGGTTGCAGTGTTTATCTTCCCAAGAAACCACCATGCATGCAGAGGCCCTGCTTTCCAGGAAGCAGCTGGATATCTGCCTGCTGATGGGAAGTAGTGAATGAATTCCTCTTTTTGCTTTGCTTGTGTGTACAGCTTTTACTTTCCTGATTAAAATGTCATTATCTTGATCCACAAATCTTCCTACCTTCCTTCCATTTTCTCCCCATCCCATGGAAAAGTGGAGTCAGTGAGCAGCTGGGTAGGCAACTGGCTGGTGGCCAAGGCTAACCCAACACAAGGTTACAAGTGCCAACAATTTTACTCTCAAAGTTCTTAATTTTTATTTATCTTCTGCTTAATTAATCCATATTAATTTGACAGATCACAGAAACGTCTTGACATAACAGTTGCCTCAGCATCTCTGCATGCTTGGAATAACAACAGATTTATGCAAAGTCACTGGGTGAAGTTGGATGTCCTCCTTGGGCCAACCTCACTCTAATCCATAGGATAAATTTAATATTGTTATTTATAAGAATGATTTCAGAAAATCTCTAGGAAAAGGGAAGACAATGATGGTACAGATGTGAAATTATCACCTCCACTTATATGTACTTACATCCATTTCCACCCACGACAACAGAAATTATATTGTAACTGCAAGACCCTTGATTGATCCAGGTGGTAGTAACACAATCAAATCGTTCAGTGATGGACAGGACACTGGCAAATGCAAGAGAAATTATCTTGAAAACTGTAACAATGCTCAGATCTTTGTGAAATGAGTATAAAGGCATTATAAAAGCATAAACCAAAATTACTTCAGTGCTTCAGAGTTGTACATAACCAAGCAGCACACAGGGGAAAGGGCTGCTGGATTCTATCTTCAGATCTGACAGTGATTTGCTAGTGACTTCAGGAAAGTCGTTTGAACTGCATCTGACTCAATTTTTCCATTTGTGAAATGGAGATCAACATGCACTTCCATTTTAAGATAAGTGGAACACTCAAGGCTGGCAACATCATTAACTATAAGTAACTAATATCTATTAGTACTTGGTCTATGTGATTGCCCCTTTAAGCAGTTTTCCTGGGGGTAAGGGGAAACATGACCTACAGTTGAGTACAGATAACAACTTCATTTCAATAGCCATTCCAAAAAGGGCAATGTACATGCTCCTAAATGAATTCCACACCCCAAATCAATTCAGTGCTTAAGAAGAAAAAAAATATCCACTGGAAAACAAGGCAACATATTCCAAGAAGGCTGTTTTATCTATCTGGTATGTTTCCTGCATCTCATGGTGATTTAGAGTAATAGGTAATAACTAGTGTACATTACATCTAGTTTTTAATAACCACACTTCCATTATATTTCATTTCCCAAAGGGACTATTTGTGTTTTTTCATATCTTTAACTGTAAAACTGTAAACTGCTATAATCAAGCATTGCTTTCTTTTGTATTCTGGACATCCTCAGTTGATTAAAATCACTGCCTGCTGAACTTATCTTCAAAATGTTAATCTTGAAATGAAATAAAAATTGGTATTATTACATTACGTACTGCCCCATTCATCCAATCTTCTCTTCTTAACCCAGAGGACCCAGAATACTGAGAAAGAAAGAAAAAAAAACAACCACAAAAAAGAAGGAAAAAAACCCAAACCCCCACAAAGAGAATACAGAAAAGAAAAAGACTAAGAAGAAAATAT
Source organism: Heliangelus exortis (assembly GCF_036169615.1). Classification (NCBI taxonomy): domain Eukaryota; kingdom Metazoa; phylum Chordata; class Aves; order Apodiformes; family Trochilidae; genus Heliangelus; species Heliangelus exortis. The sequence goes on from NC_092423.1 coordinate 33,896,234, forward strand.
AAGGAAAAATATCAAAAAGAAGAGAGGAAAAAACATAAGAACAAAGGACAAAAATTATCTTTGAAAACGACAGAGCTGGAGGAGACAGTTGAAAAAAGTCAAAGCACATGCTGTTCTCCCTGACATTTGTAAAAGAGATGTAGGCTCTGAAAGTACATTCTGAGGTACTTGTACAACATTTGCTGTAGTTTTGGATAAAATATAGCATATAAAAAGTAGCTCAACCAGTACATGTGTACAGGTTTCATTGGTTTTTTTTGGAAACTAAGGAACTTTGGTTTTTTTGGGAACAAGGACTTGCTCCCACAATCATCTACCAGCAGAAGGACTACATGAGGGAAATGTATTTTAGAAGGTGTCAACAAAACAAGTACCAAAGTGTGAAAATCACACTGCAAGGTCAGCTGGATTTTTCAAACTGAACCCATAGTTGGAGGAACTAATAGGTTCAGGAGGAAGATTCGATTGAAAAGAGACTGGTATGGTCACCAGATGGGGAGTACTACCTGATAATTCCCACAGGGACATTTTAAGTATCCTCATGAACAGCATTTCAGAGATTGTCAGGTTTCCAGCAAGAAAATGATGCTATATTGGGAAAATCTAAAATCCCTGGTTTAATTTACACCCAGCACAAAGGACACACACCTTACACACACAGAGTCTTAGTTTTATCTGCTGGAATACAGAAAGCTAATAGCACAAACAAACAAAACCCAAAGCCCAGTGTGGTCCATTACTTCAGCTTTAGCAGAACAACCAAAAGGCTGCCTATTGCTTCTAACAGAGGAGTAAGACACAACCATAGTCTACCTGAAAGTAAAGACTCCTTAGGAGAAAGAACTTGAGCAGAACATGTGGAACTTAAATCTCCCAAAAAACTCTGTCTTTTAACTGGACACTTATCAGAGGTTATTAAAGTTTCTCAGCTTCCTCTCAGAAGAAGAAAGGGATGAGCATTTGCAAAGAAGATTTTTGAAAACTACATAAAAAGTTGGTCAGCTCAAGCTCAGCCAGCTGGATAGTAAAATCAATGAGCTAAAAGCATTATTAATTGAGACAAGTGAATATGGACAGAAGCAAAACTACTGACAGAGCAAAGGAGATAAAGCAGACAGAACATTATCAGCAATAGTAAATAACACTAAACCAAACAGATATGATCAAAGTAGCATGAACATAAGTACCAGTGACATCACTTCTGAATTTGATTTATTTTATCTCAAGTTACAGCGTATGTCATGGAAGCAACCCAGTTCCTTCCACGTATCTTGCTAATATCCCTTTAACAGGAACTGAACTGGGTGCCCAGATAGTAAAGGATTAAATGAAAAGGCAAGAAAACCTTAACTAAGCAGAGACTCAGTATAAACACAGGACAGCTAACAAATTTCCTATATATATATTAAAGTAAGAGGCCACTATCATCAGTCTGGCCTAACATGTGGGGCATGTATTTTTCCCCAGAATGTGGATTAATGCAATTCTCTACATATATAAAAGACTACAAGTGATGGCAAGTTCCTTGCTTCTCCCATCAAACCACCCTCCCTTTTCCTCTCCCGTTTATGGTTGTAGTGTTCATACTTTAGGAAAAGCTGTGGACCTGATACCCACAGACCCGAGACCAGCCCCAGGAATTTCCTGCATGTGCAGCAGCATTGCCTTTTTCCTGGTCTGATGCATTCAGTATAAATGGTTCAGAACTCAGCTTCAGAAAGAAAAGCCTGCAAGAAAAAAATCTCTAATGGAAACAGTGGTATCCGTGATGTGGTAGGTGGCATCATGGGCAGGGACATCTCCAACTAGACCAGATTGCTCTAAGAGCCATCCAGCCTGGCCTTGAACACTTCTTGAGGGGGAGGACAACCACAACTTCTTTGGGCAACCTGTCCCAGTGTCTTACCACCTTCACAGAAGATAATTTCTCCCTAAGATCTATGCCTTCACTCCAAGTAAGTACTGATCCAGAGAGGTGTCAGACAGGACAATGGTTCTGACTTCAGGGTAACATGAATTCCTAGCAATGGTTGACGATTAATACTCAGTACTATTTATCATCTGAAAATGGGAATGACACCCATGGCTTTAGCCAAATTTCTCTTCTGCCACAAGAACCTCCAAATGCAACCTGCAGTAGCAACTGCATGTCCTACTTGCATATATTTATACTTCCCAGGCCATGGTCTACTTTGGTAACTATAACTATGTAGAGCATATACTAACATGGCAAAGAGAACATACACCATGAGAAATGGTGCCCATATTCTTTGGGCATGAAATGAAAAATGTAGGGAAACATACTAAATGCACCTTTAATTTCAACTGATTTAATCACAGCTGTTGTGGAAAAGCTCAGACACCTCAAGAAGGCAGAATGTATTCTCATCCGGTCGGACTCAGTTTATATCAAACACAAGTAGTGTGCCTGCCTAACACTCCCAAGTTATCATTGTATTACAAAGTCACTTCCAGCACTTTTTCCAAAGCTGACTAAAAATGTGCATTGCCACGTGAATGTCACACTTTTAGTGGAGCACTGAAAGAAGCTGGTTCCCTCTCATCTTAATAGTTCTGTATCACCTATGAGATCAGTGGGAGAGTCTCCCCACCTGCACTCTACTGTGAATGTACTCTACTGTAACGCAATCATTTGCCCTTTGTTTCTTAGATTATGAATGTTGCAACTCTAAATACAAAAAAGGTAAAACTTCCCATAAAGTACCCTACAGAAACAAATGCACTGACAATAAGGTATTTACTGGATATGGTTAATTATCTTGTTTTATTTTTTACTACTCAATATCCTTTCACGAAAATTATGAAGGATACATATTCCTGTCAGACTTGAAAAAATTTGTAAAATATAGAGTATTCCACTAACATTTCCACAAGACTGAGACTACAACTGGCAAACAATCTGTCCCTGCTTTGTGGATTTTCTAACAACAAAAAAAAACATTAAAAAATGAGTGCTATGAACTTCATAACTATGCTGTGTTTCTCGTCATGCTGGGATTAGTAATAGCAGTGCTATCAAATATTACTGTGCAATAAAACCTGTGGTTTGCATTTAGATTACATTTGATTTCTTCATGTGGAAAATGCATGGTCTAATTTTCCTCTTACAGTAAAATTGATAATACATAGAATACAACATCACAGCAGATGACACTGTCTACAAGGTAGGCATGACTTGTTTTATAGTCATAAAGCTTGTACTTCTGGCTGTGATTTTATGAGCCAAGCATACAAAAAAGAGTAAAAAAAAAGATATTTATAAATAAAGGCATCCAACAGTAAATAGGAATGGAGTCCAACTTATAGAACAGATTGAACTGGATATAAACAGAACCAAACAGCTTTCACAAAAACTGCAAACTTAGCACATGGATACCTCAATAGTCAATAATGCAGGTACAGCAGTCTTCTTTAACAAAAGAAAGCAATTCTAGGCAGGAAGAAAAAAGAGTGTAAATAGGACAGGTGGCACCCTCACCAGGCAAAAAAAAAAAAAAAAAATTCTTTGAATATATGCTGTTGAAGCTCATGGCATCAAAAACAGGCCCCTCACCTCTCCCACTTCTTCCACACAGTAGAAATCATATATTGCTATTTTTTTTATACTAGGTAATCTAGCAAAGTATTAGTTTCAGTGGTATCTTTTACATATCTCAGTGAAGCTTCTATAAACATCTAGGATCTTATTAGCTGAAAATAAAAAAAAAAAGGAGGTGCACTTTGCACACAGTCTCCATGGGGACATTGCACATGGCAGAAGCTGTGAGCAGATCACTTCCATCACAGAAGGGCAATGGGGAAGAATTACACAATAAGGAATGGAGTAGAGAGCTCATTAGCATGTAAAAGCCATAGCCCTATATATTCTGTTATATTTTTGTATGTCATCACATTAACAAATCGCTGTTTATTAGCCATGATTTACTGAGTTGAGCGCAGCAGAACTGGGCACCAGCTGAAGCAAAGCAGCTGGATGTAAAACTAATGCAAACAGCTAAGAGGAGAGTGATGTCTTAACTGCTCCCACCAGCCAACAGATGAACTGATTACACATCATAGCAAGAATTTCACCTTTTCTGACATTGTAATAATTCCTGAAAAAAAAATAGAAAACATGGTCAAGCTTGACAAACTGATATATGAAGAGCTGCAAAATGACTCCTTGCTTCCACCTAGGATGGTGCTGCCAGTGATAAAAGAAATCACCACTGTACAACACATTAGTGTTCTTACATTCAGGCCAACCATGAAAAATCACAAACTGCAAATGTATTCATTTTTAACTGTTTACATCCTCTCCAAAGTACACATTTTTCTTACTACTACCACAATGTTATCACCACATTATCTTCCTTGTCTTAACTCACATTTCTTTCCACTACAGTCTCACCTTGGATGCCCGCCGAAATCCAAAGTAACAAAAACCTGACTGCATGAAGCCAATGATAACACTGTGCTCAAAGCTCAGAATTTGTATAAGTTCCCAGTTGTGTAAATTCCCAACAGAACCACTACAAGTTAGTTTCCCCAGAATACTCAAGCCCTGACTTCCATCCATTTGCTTGCATGGGCTTCATATCTGTCCTAAGAGAGCTGATATCAGGAGAAAAGTACATCAGCTATGTATCATAGCACACATTAATGGCCAAAAAATTGTTATGATTCTTTATGTTTTCTTTTTTTATATGAAACAAACTTTGCTCACAAAAAAAAGATGACAAATCAAAGCTTTGGACTTTGTTTTTTACCTGAAAAAGGAAAAGACCCCTTCCCCCAACAAAAGAAGTTGTGCAAAATGCAGCAGTTCCAACAGTCAGCAGTAGATGCAGATTCATTACTGTTCTAATATAGCCCTGATGACCTAAATTTGAGCTTCATATTAACTAATATTAAAAGCTGCTACAGATTACAGAGTTTCATGTCTGCTTTTTTTTTTCATAGCAAAATTTACTTTGGCACAATACAGAAGTGCATTATTAATCAACATAGGTTTGTTTGAAAAGTAGGCTCTGTTTATTCAGAGGCAGAGCTAACTTCAAATCCAGGCTTTCTTTTCCACACAGAACACAAGCATATCAGACTCAGTATCTGATTTTTCAGATCAGCTGTGAAGGGTGACATGCACTTCAGAAAAAACCAGACATAGAGTCTACATGGCAACAGAAAAAAAAAAAAAAAAAAAAGGTTTTTTTGTGGTTGAAGACAGTTGAAGACAATGAGGCTTTGCTATTGTCATTAAATTAATCCGGCCTCACCCACCCATAACCAAAAAATAGACACAGCACCATTTCACAATCACAGTCACTTTTCTCTAAACTTTTGCAGTATATTGGATTTATAACTCCCTTGTTTATTCTCACACTGCAGTCAATTAGCATCTATAACATAGCCAGCTGAGCAGATCTGCTCAGTTTTAGCCTGAAGTCTTTAAAATCACAGTTCTTTACAGGCTAGTTTGATGAATAGAGAGATTATTTACCAGCAACTATTAAGCATGAAGTTTAAGGAAACTGAAGAACCTTGTAGGAGGATTTGCTAATGCAGTTTATTGCTGTTATTTCTCATATCTGAAAAGACTGCCTCTGATGTCTCTGACAAAAATGCAAACAGATATTCTTGGGAGACAGTACAAAGCCAGATGCAACCTACAAAGTCAGATAACTCGGTCTTTAGAATTTCATCACAGTTAAATCCACTGACATCTCAACAGTGACACAGTAATGTATGGGTAAAATCACTGTCTAATTCCAGTGCTGCTGGAAAAAGAGAGGGTGGAAACACAAAAAGATTTTCATGACATAAGTCTTCTCCATAATTGTGTGCATGAAACCAAGAGGTGAAATCATTATGAGAAGACACAATACGACCTACCAGGCAGTGATAACCTCTCAGTGGCCACAAAAGGTATGCTTGTTTCAACAACTAGATGGAAAGAAAAGGCATCCATGCTTGAGTGATTCTGCAGAGAAATGTGCCTACACCTAACACAATGGAAAACTGTTCAAGAATAGCTAATCTGTGTGAAACCACAACTGCAGTAATGCTGTTAGAAGCAGTGAGAACTGTGAAAATCCCCTGAATTAAGTGTTGACTGAGCAAGTTAAAGCTTTAGGTAGGCTAAACCCACCCACCCACATACCTGGGGGGTGGTATCCGTGTGATAAATTGCATTTAGCACGCACCTGCACTCTGCCTACTAATCCATCCTCACCTTGGCTACTTCTAGCACTACAAATCTCTGAGGCACTTCAAACAGCCGCCTTCTGTGAGGAAGAATTTATCCTCAAAAGTGCACTGGCAAGAAGCCAGGAAAGATTTACGTTCAAGTATACTGCAGCTCAACCTGGTTAGAAATAGGATCCTTACATTCTTAGAAAACTACCTTTCTATGGATTTTCAGGATTATTAGTATTTTTAGGAGATGGAAACCCAAGATTTCAGAGGTTGAGTCACTATGCTGTAAGAGATGTGACAAGCCATAGACATATTCACAGCTGAGGCTGGGGGCTGGGTGGTGAAGCCCTATAGATACTGACAAGAAGACAACATGTACAGCTACTCCTAGGTCACCTGCAGGCAAGATCACCATTTCCTAAAGCTGGACTGACCCATCACATGACTGCTACCCTGAGAGCTAAGGGTCCATTACAAAGCACTTTGCCAGCCACCAGCTACATGGAAAAATGAGGCCCTAGTTGGGAAAACAGTCCAGTCAGTTGCTGAGTACCAAGAAAACCTGGAGCGTTTTAAAGATCCAGATTAAAGATATAATAAATTTATGGAGGATATATGAAGTTTTTTCTCTCAAAATACTGCAAGTATTCTGTGCTTCAAGACACAGCAATGGAGAGAGAAGCCCATACTTATTTCTTGTCTCTAAACTATGTGCTCTGTGGCAGCCTGGAGAAGTACCAGAGGTCCACAGAGACCTCCAGCCAGGTCCAGAGTGATCAGGATGCACCTCCCTCAGCAGGCATGAACAATTTCTGCCTCAAGAAGAGAGAAAGAAGCATTTTGTCCGAAGGCCAGTTTATTATTATTTGAATTCTGGCTGGGCACCAGGACTGCCCCTTGAATAAATTGTGCCAGGATATATGCTCAAAGTTAGCCTCCCTAGCAGCTCTGCACAAACAGAAATCAGCAGGGGTCCAGCATGTAGAACAGCTTCTGAATCGGGTCATTAATCTGTACAAGCAGAAAAACCTATCCAACAAACACATTAGCAGTCATCGCACTCCGGGTTACAAGGCTGAACTATCATGCAAATTGATGCACATCCTATGCCTCCTCGACTCATGGAGAAAGGCACAAGCAACCTACAGGGAAAGCACAGAAAGCTATGGATGTGCACTCTGGGGAAGGAACAACAGAACAGGGCAGATTTATTTAGCCACTATGATGACACCGTGGTATTATTTCTTCTGTGACAGCATGCAAAGACTTCTGTGGTGGGGAAAGCCTGAAAATGGCTTGGCTCTAAAAACATGGTTTCTGCCACAAAAATTTTGCCACCCTGAAACAAGCACGCAAAACTGTACAGGCAGAAGACTAGTCAAGGTTTTAAGTACACAGAGATACACAGATTAGCCTCAACCAACCTGTTTAGTTAAAAAATCATCAAACAACCAAATGGAAAAAATCTCTACCTGCGGCAGTCCAGTTAACAGCGGATCAGTTAGATTATCCCCTCCAAGTCTTTTGGGAGGACAGAGTCCTGAGCTCTTGATTTCATGGACATGCCAATAGTTTTCTCAGTTATACAGGGTACAGTCCCTTAAAACTGGTGAAGGCAAAGGCAAGCTAAAAAATCTTTTCATTTTGATGCTACTGTAAAATGTAGAAAAGACTTTACTTTGGGATCAACCCAGAAACCATTGGTTCAATTTTTTTTATTAGTTTATTTATTTAATACTGATAATACTTCAGAAATGAAACAATTTTACTTTTATAGTCCTCAGAGAAAACCTAATTCTCTGATTCTCTCTGTAAAAGCCACCACAAACAGGACAGACCTAAGTGAGACAGAGAGACATCTTGGACACCGTACCATGAAAACACCCTTTATTTACATCAACCCAGAAAAGAGCCACATAGGAGGCAAGTCATGAAAGCCAAACCGGCCCCATGTTAATCATCTAAATGTATGACTGTATAGCCAGCAAAAATGATATGAGTTAATGCTGGCTGGCAGTTCTTCAGGAGGCTGTAGGGAATATATCAGGGACTAAGGAGAGCAAGAGGGAAGAAGGGTGGACCGAGCAATGCATCTGCTCCTTCCCTTCCCCATTTTACAAAGAGAAATTTGCACAGTGACAACTCTTAAAAATGCAAATTATACTTATGCCCTTTCACAGAAACATTACTCTAATGATCCTCTGGTGGATGTAAAACACTACACTACTACTTAGAAACATTTCTGCACTACCAGCTGGTGTAAAAGGGCTCTTGTACAGGTAAGCATCTGACTTCATAGCTCTAGCTCTAGAAGTTACCTAGCTGTGGTTCTTGTTTCCTGATGTATGATAAAAACACAATGAAAAGGCTTGTTAGGAGATTAGGTTTCAGTTAAAAAATGCACTGATACATGTACAAGTTATATAAATTTAGAAACACAAACACATATAAATATATATCTGATATACGTATCCATATACTTTACCCCTTGAGAACATGAATTGCCAGTTGTGTGCACCTGGACTACTCTTGCTCTCACCAGAATCCAGGAGATCTAATCTTTTAAGTAATAGTTCTATTTAAGTTATGCTTCACACTGGAGAACAGTCAATGAACAAAAGTTTGGACAGTTTCAAGTGAGCCCAAAGATGCTTATTCATGAGAGTTTGCATCTGTTGCAAACAGCTCATTTAATTCAACCTCAGAGGCATTCATTCATTCTCCACTTTTCAGCCTCAGAAATCTGTAACCTAGCTAAGGAGGTTAGAAGCAGTATCATCAGTTCAGATCAAAAAGATGCCACTGAACAGCTGAGACTTAAATGTATGCCCAGAAGACTTACACAGACATAAAAATGAATACTAGATGTAACCAGTTTCAGCTATGTTATGTATTTCTGCTTTTCTGAAATAATTTCTGGAAGATAAATATTAAACAAAAGACTTGAAATTAATATCAACCAGGGAAAAATTAATTTAGCTGCCAAGAAGAACAGTCTTAGGTTCCATGACAAACATAGACACATATTCAAAATTAACTTTACAAATGCTTCTAAATTCAACCAACATGATATAAAATGACAAATGTATATATTATGCACACCAATTATAAAACATTGTAGCAAGGATTAACTGCATGCACAGATCTTATTAGCACCATGGGAGCAGGAGAGTGGACTAAATAAAGTCAAGCAATCTTGAAATGTACAGACATTACATTTTCCCTGTATTGAGAGGGGGAAGGAAGTGTTCAGGGAGGGTTGGATTATTATTTTTTTTCTGAATGAGAGAGAAAAAAACCAAGGCAACTACTTGGAGTATCAGTAGGTTTAGTCTAGATGCAGAATATTTACTGGAAAATTGAACGTACCTAAATCCTGCAACATCTGCTTTTGTCAGAGACTCACCTATTTCCAGAAAGATGTCAACTGCTTATAAATCCAGTTTCCCAAGAAAATTAAAAAAATCATTTGGATATGCAATGCTCAGTATTCAGCGTTCACCATCAGCAGACAGTGCTGTTAAACAAAATGGGAAGCGGTCTTTGAAAGCCTTCATCCAGATGGAAAAGAGAATCCTACTCTCCCTGCAAATCCTGCAAAAATACATCTCGTTCACTTGCGTGGATCTCTTTATTGCAGTTGACATGGGCTTGCCCAGGGGACTAACTTGTTGTTCCATAAAGATCCTTAAATAGGCACTACTGATGAAACATTTAATCCAAGCCCTGGTATCAAATGGCTGCTATTGCCAGTGACAGTGATAGAAAAAATGTATTTGCCAATTAAATAACTGCATGCAAAGCTATGACTGTTTATTATGCCTTTTAACATAGTTCAGCTGGTTTGGATCATATCCAGCAAGCTTCATATTTTACAAAAACTGCATTCCATATAATTTATAAGTAACACGCTTTAAGCCTTCGTTTTCTAAATACACCTTTTCACTCATCTTGTTATGAAGTGTTTGCTTGGGTGAAGGAATACATTTTACACACAAATGCCACTTATATCATTCAACTATACATATATATGGCTTTGGACCTTTCTCTGTTGATAATGAAATTATGATTTATGCTTAGAATAGAAGACCATATTTTAGCTGTTGAAAAAAACACTTTAAAAACTCGCTGTGTTTACTTTAAATGCGAAGGACGTACAAAGGCTATTCATTTTTTGTGAAACTGAGGGAATACATTTTGATCCCATGAGTCTAATAAAACTCTGCATAAACATAACAATAAGGAAAGCTAAGATGAATAGTTGAGATGAACACTTAAGCCTGGACTTCATTTCACTTGGTCTTCCAGCATGCCAGGAAACAAGAAAGCAAGTGAAAGGGCAGTGATTAAAAGCAGTTTAAGATTAGAGGCAGCAGTACATCCATGTTTGGATCACTGTTAAAATAGGATGCAGCACTCAGATGTTGTGAGAAGGCTGTAATTAACAAAGTTCATATGGTTCTAAGTTGCAGCTCAGAGACACTATCCCTGCTGAGAGCAGCTTAAGCGTATGCTTTACTTGAAATAAACAGATCTTAACATGTGGTTTATATGAAGCATGAATGAGTCTTTGGGACAAAGACTGTATTTCGGATTCATTTTAGTATGTGAAAAAAAAATGAAAACATGCTAACTCATATACTGGTATTGAATAAATACAGGGCAGAAATACTGGCAATTGAAGAACATGCAGCTGAAATTAATCCATCTCCACAAACAGTGAAGAAAACAAGCTAGGATGTTATTATTTATTTTTCTTTTATTCACAGGAAAGTTTTGTTTTCCTTTGATCTTAAAAACAAATACCAAATATAAATTAGTCTCTTAGCTCTTCTTGGCCATTACCATAAATTTATTTTAAGTTAATAAAAAAAATATCCCTAATGTTTCAGAATGAGCACTGATTCTTCTGCATTTTTGACTGAGACTGAAGTTACTGCTTGCAATGCCATTTTTAACTTTATAACTACCTTGTCAGGGTGAGTTGTAGTTTTTACTGTAACAATTTCTAGAGAAAATATTTCCATCTAGTTTATCAGATTATCAAAACAACATATTATAATTTATCGAAATCACTATTTTCATGTTCATATTTGAGCATTACTCATGAAATGTATTTTTGAATTTTAATAACCCTTTTAAAGTAAATAGGCTGAAGTCACTGAGTAGGCATCTACACTTAAAGAGATTTTTGAGGTAAAATAACTATTTAAGTATGCTGCTGTACCACAGGTTCATGAGAAAACAAACTGTAGCACTACCTTTGACTGCATTAAATTTAGTCTCTAAAATAAAATAAAAAAATTAAAACGACAAAACTGTTTGTGTAGTAAATAAAGTTAATGTTGTTATGCCTTAGTACGATATCTCTCTTCCTATACTTTATGGCTATTTATATAGGAAAAGGTCCAGACTGTCAGTGCTTAAAAACTGCATTTGAACCTCTTTGCTTCCTTTATTTGTCCCTGCTGGGCAGAGTTTTTTAATCACAAAAATACCTCCTGTAAGTCTCATATCCAGCTTAGTTACACTCAAATCCTAGCACAATCCCTTTGTTGTGAAAATACCTCCTGCCCTGTCACAACTGGAACCCATTGGGTTTGTGTCTGAACAGCAGATTTCTCTGGAGGATACAAGATTGAAGATCCACTGAAACCTCCAGTCCTGAAGAGATCTATTTTGGGGTCCTTGGTGAGTGTGTGAGTGCCACCTCCCAGAGCCTGCAGGAACCCCCAGGTAAGAATGTGCAGCCTCACCTGCACTGGCTCGCAGAAGGCTCAGTGCCACAAGCTGCAGGAAAAAACCTATTTGCTAACTTTCCTAAAGAAACTTGAAAAAGTCATTGCTTTTTGAAAAAAATTTTTGAACGAGGCATTTTTGTCTCATATGAAGAATACGAAACATCATCAAAATCTCACCTTTGAGCACATCTGTTTAACTGGTTCAGCTCTGACGCTCGTTCAGCAAACACTTTGGGGGTTTCTTATCTGTTTTTCAAAGTTATCTTTCAAATCAACAGCAGCAATCACCAAAACTTTTATTTCATTCTCCTAGAATTGTGATCTCTAGCATCTAAAATTATACTCATTTACTAATGTATAAAACATCTTCAAAAGTGACAAATCTATCCAAATAGATGTTTCAAAGTAATTATCAATGCATAAACCGGTCTTTATGTGTATATATATATATATATATATATATACACATACACACACACATATATATCACAATGAATACATTGGTTTCAACATCTGCTCTCTTGATCAGTCATTTTGAGGTGGTCCACTTTTGTTTTCCTGACTTTCACAAACATGCTTGCAGCCAGTAAGAGACTCTTCACTATGATTAATGGCCTCCCATTGGGTATACAGAAAATTTCCCAGCCTGGTTCCCTTGAGAATGCTCCACTACATGCATTTCTACGCAAAGCTAGATTAAAAGAGGAGGAGCAATAGCTATAGTCCACCTACCCCACAGCCATCAATTATATACAGTTATAAATCAAAGTTTTCAGCCAGAACAAAGCCTAGTGTGGCAAACAAACACGGGTGTTCACAGTAAATTGTTTTGAAGCAGAATAAAACTCTTGATAGAAACAATGGGGCTAGCAAAGCCACTGTCAATATCACTATAAAGTTCCCTTGATTTATTAAGAATTAGACACAGTGTATCCAATTACCGCTGAATTAACTTAAACAGAAAGCAGCAAGTGGAAAAATAAGCAAGGAGATGGATTTCTCTTTCTAAAGGAGAAAAAAAATCAGACAATTCTATATCATAGTTAATTGAAGACAGTAATGCAAAGCATAAAGTATCTGCAGTTTAACTCCCTATATTTGTGTTTCTTGGCTTTTTGTTTTAAGATCTCTCTTTCATGAAACAGTGGTATGTCTATCTCATCTATATTTCATCTCCGGTCTGTTTGTTTTCCTGGCTATTTCTGCCTCTATGCCATAGATGATTTTGATCAGTTTGGATATTTTTAAATACCCTTCACACACAATCTGCTTTCAAACAAGATAGCAGAAAAACCCACTAGGGGACATGAAGACAAAAGACTGTTGGCATCTCTCCTCATGCGTCTCTTCCCTTCTGGACAATGTGAATTATCTGCAAGGGGTTGGGTCCCCCTTATTTCAGAAATTTATAATCCTACTTTTTGACACACAGCAGTTTTTGGAAAGCCAAAGCATACAGTATCAGTCAAAATGCAAGTAAGCTCCACCCAAAAAATCCAGTTGATATTTGCTACTGCACCCAGGCCTCATTGCAGAACATATTTCACATGGACTGTGGTTCTCTCTGAAGTAAAAGATACTTAAGTAAAGTGCTCAGTAATTTTCAGCAAGACTTTAAATTCTTCAGATGTTTGTGAAAAATTAACACTTGATAACTCTGACTAAAAATGCACAGCCAAAGGCAAGAGTCCTCAGGACTACTCTACCTCCCTTTGAGATGAACTTTGTCCTGCACCACATTTTCACCAGTCCTTTCTTTCACTAAAGTCCTCCAGCTTGCACCAGGTGGCAGGAGCCCAAATTTGGAGGAAGATGAAGTTTCAGTGCCAGACATTGCTTGTCTGACTAAGTATGGTCTCAAATGAAATATTTCCAGACCTCCTTTAATGGATACACAAGCTCCTGCTCTTTCTGCAAAGCTCTCTTGAAAGATGGATACAGAGTGGTGTAAAAGTACCATAAATCATGGGTTGAAGGATTCCAAGGGGTCGTGCAGAAGCAAAGACTCCCAGGACACCAAGCCCCCTAAATGACAGACAAGTGGTGCCAGATTCTGTCTGCCAAACCACTCCTTCTTCATAGGAAAAGGGCTTTCCAAGGAAGAATTTTTGAAAAATCCAGAAAAGCACTGTGGTGGGACCCTTACTCTACATCTTACCTTACAAGATGACCAGGTCTAATGGCAAATTCAAGGCTGGTTCTGTAGGTTACTACTGCAACACCCAACACACCAGGCACCTTAACACGTAACACGGTGTAATAGGGTGAGATTGGTGTGTTAGAAGCAATCTTCCTCAAGGACAGGACGAACCATATAAGCATCATTATTGACAGGCAAGATCTTCAGCACATCTAGTGATGAGAAGTTTACCATCTTCAACACCAGTCTTCTCCAGAGCTTTATTACCTGTGCCATTAGAGAAGTTTTCTAACCTTTCCATCATTACTTTCTTCTATCTTCAAATTATTCCTGTCTTTGCAGCACTTCCACATAGAATCCATAATGCTGGTACCACCCTCAGAAGAAACTCAAAGGTATGTATGGTGCAGAGAACAGGAAGTGCAATGCAGGGTGTAAATACTCAGCCTGAGTAAATCTGTGGTGAAACATGGACCACCACCTCATGGGCTCCCAAGTGATTCCCAGTAAAAATCCAAAGCAGTTAAGTCTGTTTAGTGTCTTCCAGGTTTGTATCAGTACTGGCTACTGACAAAACGGGCGTTTCTTTCCCCACCACCCTTTTTTTTTTAATTTTTTTTTTTTGGGGGGGGGATAAACGGCTTGCATATATAGTTCACTTCTGACAACAATGTCTTGAGTTCTAACCTAAGCTCTGCTGCTGACTCTATACCACCTAATTCAAAACACCCAATAATGAAAGTGTACACTCTTCAGCAACCAAATGAAATTGCATACAATCAGTTTCCACAAAAATGGGACCAATTGGTACACACCTGAATTTTCTTTCATGTTTCCTAGGTGTGTTCCTTCTAGATAAACCTTCTGGCTTTTAAATTGACCAGAATTTTTCTTTAAACTTCACAGGAGCTTGCAGGTATACATTTTACTTAATGCTTGTGAACAAGAAAATAAAAACCCAAAACATTTCACCTTTTATGATAAGTTTTTCTTCCAGTTTTCTGAATCTGTAGAAGATGAAATAAAGATGTTCATAAAAGAGGTTTTTTTACAGGTGCTCTCCTAGTGTTACATAAATTACTGCTCTGGGAACGTACGTGGTTTTCTTGACAGGACTATCTTCAAACAAGAATAACAAAATCTGGTATCCACAAGTTCATGATACCTACACCCACACTAGTGGACAACTATTCCTATGTATTTCCACAGTAATAAAAAAGGCATTTACCAAAGTCCATAAAAACACACAGGAAAGTGGTATTATTCTTTCTCAGTTTCTGATGTAAAAATTAAATCCTGTCTTTTCTCCAACAGTAACATAAATTTAAGAAAAATATTCATTCCAGAATAATTTTAACACTTACAGCAAATAATCCTCTCTCATACCATATAAGCACACTGCAGTTTTATCTTCCTTGTGTCCAGTAATCCATTGTTTCCAACTTTCCACTTTGTGCAGTTCTTTGGGAATGACACATTTCTTACATGGGCCTCAAAATGATGGAATTACTCATCTGTAGCCCACAGACTCAAGGGAGATCCATGGCTACCATTGCACTACTCTGCACTGAGAAGGGACTTTTACAGCTAATACCCTCCTTGTGAAATTTCACTGGAATAAACGTTCACAACGTATGAGAACTTCACTGTGTTTGCAGTTTTAACTGGATTACACTGATACAGGCTGAGCCCTAAGTTTCACTTAACAACACACTGCCAGCTCTCCCCATGTCCCTTTGATAAAGCCTGCTGTAAAAATCCTACGTTAGTCTGCACAATCCTCAAATGCTTTTCCCTGAATCCCCTGAAGCTTCCCATGCCACTAAGCAGGAGACCTGCTCAGTTCCAAATGTGCTTTTGCATCAACTTATCTTGATGTGCATCATGCCCAAGGTTCAGAGGGCTAAGGCTCTCCTGGGACAGCCCAGGGAGGTGCTCAGAGAGGGTGTTCCTTCCTCCAAATCCACAGTTTGGGTTAAAGCACTGGCCTTGTGCCTCTGAGCTCCTCTGGGCTTGTGAGGATGGGACTCTGATGAGCTGTCTCCTAGGATGGGCTGGGGAGTAGCTGAGGCAGTTTATTATTTGGGCTTTCCCTCTTCTCTCTGTGCTCCCTGTGGGTGTCATCCGTAACCTAAGGTGTGGCATCCAGATTTAGGCTTAATCTCTTCAGGAACATATTGAACAAACTGCCCAATGAGATTCATTTTGTTTTGTTGCTCCACATACCAATAAATCTACTCACGCATCTAAGTGTTTGCTAAATCAGGGTCTTGTTCTTCTTCAAAAATATTTTATTGTTAAGAAATTCCACAACCACAAGTCACTGCCACTCAAAAAAGACCTCTGCCAGGACAATTTAAGAGGTACATACATACATACTCTATTTAGGCAAAAAATACCTAGTGAGTTAGTAGATCTCAGTTTCAAACCTTCTAAGGGATTGTGAGAGACAAAGTGAAAAATATGAAAAAATGTTAATGTGCTAACTTCTAAGATGATATATTATGTATATCCAACTCTCTTTAAATCAACCTTAGGTCTAAATTACATGAAGTTGTTGGTAGAAATAAAATACTGTTGTTAATATTGAAGGAGGCATGAATATCAGGTATGATTTCACATACTTCAAAGTAGTTTAAGGACTACATGTGCTACGGCTTTATTTCTCCCTTTCTCCCAAACTGCTCCCTCCTTCCCCGTCTCACTTGAGATACACATTTATTACACCTTGTGCTTTGGACAGCATCCTAAGGATCCTAGCAGTTTGGTTGTAGAAAACCCAGTCCAACCCAAGCAAGGGCAACACTGGAAGAAGTTTGTAACTGCTTCCAAAACATTAAATATTAAGATTAGAAACTAGTACTTCATTGCTTAACAGTATTTATGTATTTAAATTAAAGTCTATCAGACTACAACTACTTTTCAGTATTGGGCCAGTGGAGTTGAAGCTTACTTAGGGAAATTGGGACAACGGAGTTGAGGCTTACTTAGGGAAAAAGAGAAGTGGTGACATTGATTTAAAAAAAGGACTGGGTCGAGGGTTGAGAAAAAGGATTTTGGTTTTCAAAAAGCCAAATGTCTAATCCTCAGATGGACTTGCAGTTAGGTGCAAGAAAATGGCAAAAAAAGCACAGCATCAACTGAGTGTGACAGAAGCCAATCAGCTTGTTCTTTAAGGTTTATCCTGCCAGATTCATCCTCCAGCAGGAAGGTACCCCTCATCCTCCTTGCTGGATGTTTAGTGCAGGAGCTCCAGAAAGAAGCCTGAGACAGCAGATACAGACAGCCGAAGCCATATCTCCCTTTCACCAAGTAGATGATGAACATTTGACTTGGAAGTACAGAACCTGGACATGCTTGTCATTTAAAATTATAGGCATTTTTTGATTATTTTTATTTATAAATTATTGTGGGAAAGAAGCATAAACACCTACTTCTAACAACAACAGGCTCAAGCTTACACAGAATATAATTATCTTCATAAAAAATGGAGGTAACATTAAACACAAGAGTTCTCTGTATGAACTTTGTGAATGGATGAGTACATTTAAAAAGCATAGATAGAGAGAAACCTTCCTTTCACTCACTGCATGGAGTTATGCCTGAACCATATAATTTTAGGATAAACGTTAATTGTAGTTGCAAAATGACTTTTTGAAGGGGCCACAAATTCAAACACAGCACCTCATCAAGAGAGCAAATCAAAGAGCCTAGCTTAAAAGCTTCCTTCTTTTTTTATTACTCATTTTTTAATGTTTATTTCATACACATTTACCACAGTTCATTTCAGACGAACAGAACCCCCATGTTCGTGCTTTTTTGCCTACAAGAATATTAAATTTCTGTGCATCTGTCTTCTCTCTAGGGGTTTCTCCAGGGAATATAACAGTCTATTTGTTTTTCTATTGATCTTGTATCTA
Source organism: Heliangelus exortis (assembly GCF_036169615.1). NCBI lineage: Eukaryota > Metazoa > Chordata > Aves > Apodiformes > Trochilidae > Heliangelus > Heliangelus exortis. The sequence continues at coordinate 33,914,230 of NC_092423.1, forward strand.
AATACTGTTTTCTCTCTTTCAGAAAAAGAGAGCTGCCAAAGAATCAGTAGTGTCACTGTAAAAATATTTTTCTTAGCTGGATGAAATGATGGCAGAGCAAGATTGGGAAAAATATTTTTCAAATCTGTTTTAATAAGCGTATTTCCAGATAGGGATATGCTAGATATTGGTCTAGGCATGCCCCAGGCCTATGATCCATCTTTCATCCTTTTTACCAATTTCAGACTGACAGCTAAATTAGCTCATGGAAAAGGCTCCCGTAGGCAGTAACCAATAACCTGCCATCCAAGGTAAGTTGAAACAGCGAGAGGCATAGAAGGAAAAAACAAATGGAGATAGAAAGCTGCATTTACATCAGCTGGTAAGGAAAAAAACTGGGCATACTGAAAGGATTAAATTCTTGAAAAAAAATTAAATAAAATTAAGCCACACTGGAAAGAGAAATATAAACTGTGTCTTGATGTTTTTTTTAAGCAATGGGCATCAACTGACCTCTAGGACACAACTAGGCAGTTTCAGACAGAGTTTCTGTCCTTAGTAAATCCACTAAGTTTACAAATATACAACTGCAAATGGAATAGTTTTCTCTACCTATAATATTTAGGATCAGTATCACCTAGTTATGGAGACTACTGGAAAAAGAGACAATAGCTGGTGATAAAAGGCAAGACATCAACAACCTTTTGCATCACAGTGCTAATTTTCTTCTCAGGCAAAATAAAATCCTCAGCATGGGAGTGTCCACATTACAGTGCTAATAGTGCACATGTGATGAATAATTAAAAAAATAATAAAGATAGGAGGAATGACATATCTCCTAGTTCACTGACAAAGCAGTCAGTTTAATATTTCCACACTATATAGCTGACTGAGTAACTTGAGCTTATTGAAGCTGACGCTTAACGTATCTCTCTCCCTGAAAATAACTGCTTCTAACATTTAGAATAAACTCTTTACTGGAATGGGCTTAGTTATACCTGAACTTGTGTTTTACTTGCACTTTTGTCATTTTTTCCATCATGCTCTACAGCAGGTAAACTGCAAATTAAAACCAATGACTTCAATAAAGTTAATGACTTTTTTCGTGGTAGCAATGGTCCCTAATGTTATTTATGGTACCATAAAACATTAGCAATTATATTTACAATTATGGTTCAAAATATTGTGCAGCACTCTGCAGCCCTTTTATCAGTTTTTCTTGGTTTACTGGTCTATACATTTATTTTAGAATTTTAACAGCTAATGTAACAAACTAAAATGTTAACATGGATATTTTAAAAAAAAAATCCTTTTTTGTTTAATTATATGCCACAAAATATGACAAACCCATCAACCTGTGAGATGGTAGGGGTATTTTGTTGCTTACTGCAGCTGGGTATCTTTGTTTGAAAAGCACGCTTAAATTAAAGATGCAAAGAAATGCCTGGGGTTTCATTGCATTGCAAATGTAAAGAAAGACTGATTTTCTTCAAAGGAGGTTGATAATAACCTACAAACAGCAGGTATTTTCTGCTATCAGCATGTAGCTGGCATGTCATGGCTAGTACATCTTTAATCATAATAATGAGTTCTGTGGTAATCATGATAAAATATGTTTTAACTGACAATGGTTTTACCTGCCATTGCTACCCTCTACTGAGAATTAGCCGACTTTTCTTTTTTTTGAGCTCCTCCAGCCTTAGAAGTGCATCCCATTGAGGCAGCTGTATCACTGCCTGGGTTGATAGTTTAAAGGTTTGCTTGCTTGTTGTCAGTCTTTAACACTTAAGTATCAGTTTAGTACTATGACATTCAGCTAACTGTTTGGCACAAGCAACACACCTAAAAATCACTGAATATTCCAGAAAACCAAGGGAAGTTGCCATTTCTTTTCTTTTCCAATAGGCAAGCAATTATTTATTTCTTACATCAAGCTGATTTTTTTTTTTGCCACCTAATATTCCCCTAAGTTCCCATTTTCTTTTAACTGTATTTTCTCTAAAAGTTTTCCATTTTCTTTTATCTGTATTTTCTCTGAAAGTTTTCCATATAAAACTAGCATATGTCTCTCATCTGTTGGGAAAAAAAATCAGTCCCATAGCAGGACTCTTTCTGGTCCTTCAGCATTAACACTGCAAAAAGGGCCAATTACTGTGGCTTTCATCCCTTCCCCTTGGCTTTAAGCCAACAACTGAGAGTACAAAACATTTTCTATTCCCAATCCTGGGTAGGAACACAGTAGTTTACAACAAGGTAACAATAGCTTCCTACCTTCTCCAAGAAAACTGATTCTTCTTGAAATGCCACCCTCTTCTTAACTTTTAAGACAAAAATCTACACACTAAAGAAACTTCTTGTCTTTTTAAATAAAAAAAAAAATAATTAATAGACTAATAAGAGAAACTTCAGTGAAATTCCTGATGGAAACTGATGGAAGGAAGCTGGAGAGGAGTCATTAAAGCTTTTAAAAGCCCAACAAAAACATTACCAGCAAAGTGTCCTCAACTGCAGTACACCCAGTGTAAAAACAAAAATAAGGCTGATGTGTAATAAACTTCCCTCAGCTCCACCATAAACAAACAGGTAGCTATGAATAAATGCAGCCTCTTTCATTGGGCTGGCAGAGGATTACTTGGAAGGGAAATAGATGGGTTGAGCTCTCCTGTGCAAAGCCCAAATGGCTCCAAGTGCTGGGGACGAGCCTGCTACAGGCACTGAATCACAGGCAGCACAAGCATCAGCTCCACAGCCAGCTCCAATAACCTCATGTACTGGGTTTGGGTAGGACAGAGTTGATTTTCTGGAACTGAGACAATATTCTGGGATATAGCTAATTCTTTTAAGCCACACATCATCAGAAAACTGCTCCTGATGCATGGTTTTATTTCCCTTTCTGCCGCTGTCCTCACAGTGCTGTCACCAAGATTGTTTCCACCACTAGAAACAAAAAAAAAATCTCTAATGGAGTTACATCTGGGCACTCTTGCACTTCCAGGGACCTGGGTCTCCATTCCAAACCTTTTCAGAACTGGGAACCTCCCTAAGTGGTAACAGTGAAGGATGGGGAGAGGCATTAACTGAAGCTATGGCTTGGGCTCAGCCCCCAGCTCCATCAGCAGCACTTGGTGTGAAATTTCACCAGCCTCAAAGTCCTGCAAAATGTTAATAATGCATTCCACTGCACAGTGATATTATAACTACAGCTAAAGATACTACTATTGAGTGGTTGAGAATCAGTGGCAGCACAGCTTTATTCAATACTTCAGGTATTTTGTGAAATGCAAGTAATACAAAAATACAAATGAATGCTATCAAGTAAAGACTTCCACAGGACAAAAGTGTTTAAAGAGTAAAATACAAAGAAATAAGCATTCTAAATGTGAGCCCATTTCAAAAGCATTTTTCTTTTGCCACTTGTTAAGGTTTGCAGAAACATGCTGAAAGGATGTTTCTCTGTTACAACCTTTAACTCCAAGTTCTTAACCGTGCCATAGATCATAATATTGTCATTCTTCACTGTCACCACTGCGTCAGCAGCTGTTTTTGGTCTCACAAAAAAAGGATTTGACCTTTGGGATGGACAGGAAGCTGAAGGAGCAACTTTCTGAAAAAATAGCCTCCTGTTTACATTTGCCTTGTTTAGCGAACAATTATCTTGGGAGACATAAGTAATAAGCATGCACGTTTACATAAGCAGAAGTGTCATTTTGATAGTATTAAATATGAGGGCATGTCAAGCTGTCGCTGAGTAACTGTCCTAACTATAAAATGCTGATTTGTGTTTTACCAATAAAAAACCCAGAAATTCTAATGGCAAGACCAGCAGCACAACCCATCAGAATCCAATCCCTACTTCTGACAGTGAAGTTCTCCCCCAGCCGCAGAGCAAAAAAGACATTATTTTGTGGGGTACAATTTTAATGCTGTTTCCTGACAATGATACCTGCAATGCTGGTATTTGCAGCATATCCAGGGCATAACTTTGTTTCTGCTCTGCATTCTCAGACCTTGAGCAAGCCTCAAGCTACACTATATACATGTCCTAAATATTCTCAAATAGTTTCATTCTACTACAGTCAACACTAAGTTCTCTAGAAATATTTGTTTGTTGAAAGTAGATAAACATGATTTCCTATCAATCTGAGAAACAGTAGGGTGAATTATATGCAAATTAACATGAGTGGTAAGTGTACCTATAGGTAACACAGAATGGCAGAGACAATGTAACTCAGTGTTTCTTTAAAACATTATATCCTGATAAATTAAAACGCTAGTTAAGCATATTGCAAGGTTTTACACCTAATTTCTAGATAATACGGCTTATTCTTAATGAAGCTTATTTTCTGAGGATGGAAAACATAGAAAAATCAAACATGAAGGAAAATATTTTTTTCAACTTCATATTATAAGCTGTCTCCATAGTGATAATTACTACAAAAAATTTAAAGGAACAGTGCTGTTAAAGTACAATTTACATTATCCAATTAGAAAACCAACTTCAAGAGCATCACTGAGAATTTACTTTAATACTACAACATAATTTAATTTAATTTGCTTGGGAAAAAGCACTACTTTTTGCATCCTTATATTCACAATTTTATACAAGATCTTGAGAAAAGCTGCATAAACTATGTGATAGATTTACTGCTGTATACATGCATACCTCTATTAATGTTACATTTGCATATATTTAATATTCAGTGGATTCTGTAGACCACCTCCACACTTCTACTCTGTTCTCTACAGGAAAGTCATGATACTAACAACAAACTCATCCCCTGAGTGTACTCAGGCAGCTTCTCTTAGTTACAGAAATCCCGCACCCACTCCTAAGAAAAATTTAGCTCTTTATTTACTTAAATTTCTAACAAACAACTGGAAAAAAAAGTCTTCCTCAGAGTACTATCAGTCTGGTTGGAAAAAGGTGACTGTACAATTGACAGATTTTGGAGAAAACTAAAAGCAGAAGCCTCCCCACACTGCAGTACCCTGAACACCACAATGCCAAATTACAATCAGGACACTTTCTCCTGGGTCAATATGTTCTCCTCTGTTTCATAACATTACAAAATACAAATGGAAGAAAACATTCAAAAACTCCCTTGACTATTTCGTGATACTGAAATGCAGGAAGAATAATTTTTGGCTTGCCATCAAAGGTGGTGAGAATACCTCATCAATGTTTCCCACACAACATTCAGATATCAACAAGATATTTAGTGCTCAGAAGAACCAGGTGAAAAAAGAATATGTACCTCTATACTTTTAAAAAACTACTGATGACTCAAATTACAGAAAGCTCTGTATGAAGGAAGACATGCAAGACATCTGTCCACAGCTCATCAGCATCCTGATCTCAGGCTCTGTGGTTGGCATTTTTTTTTTTTTCTGATCCATTTACCACAAAAAGATGGATTGTGAAATATAGCTCCTAGATTTATAAGTCCAGAGGGATGGCTGTGATAACACTACCTGTCTTACTGCTTAACACATACCATTGTGCTTTTATTTCCTCTGCTTAGGCTTCTTTTTGCAGTACTGATGTCAGGAGTATTTCTACTGAACATTTGATGAGCTTTTTCTCACTTAAGAAAATGAAAAGCCTCCACAGTTAACCATTGTACACTTCTTTATGTATAGAACTTGTCTTCAACTTTCCATCTACCTCAAGTTCATCACCAATCAGTGTGCTGAGGCAGCAAAAGACTATGGATTAACAATCTGTCTGAAGAAAGCTGAGATAATGTGCCATCCTACACTTGAGAGAGGATAAAGATCTAGTCTGACAATCAATGTAGATGTACTCTCATAATGGATTTCACTTACTGGGATGAGTTTTGTTAAAGCACTAGCCTTAGTGATCAGTCAATCATTATTTAAAGGTAAAAAGTTGTACCTTCCCTTCAGCAAAGTGCCCCAGTGAACCCAAAACCAACACAGTGTAAGACTAAAAGTCCAACCCTGCTCCACCTCTACCCCAGACTCACTCCATCCCTCTTGCCCTCTTAAATCCTCTCTCCCATGGCCCCCAGGCTCTCACAGTCCCACACATTCAGACCACCTCAGCATGTTGGGCTCACTCCAAGGCCAGGTTCCCTCCCCTCTCTTCATTCCAGGATGGTTGCCGCTGTCACTCCAGCCATGCCCACGGCCTTCTTCAACACATTCCTCCCCCCTCTGCTCCTCCACTCTCCTCTGTGAACTTTATGGCCTCTTCATCCTCAACTTGCTCCTTGTGCCAAGTGGCCATGTCCTACCAGCTACTTCTCTGAGTTTCACTTACTGTTTTTTCTCTTCCTTGAGCTTGCTTCAGATGTCCTGTCATACAACTGATTCCCATCAAAAAAAACTGTCCAAAAAACCCCAAACAAAGCAAAAGATAACCCTAGCCCTAGCAAGGTACTTGCTGCCATCAGATGTTTGTTCAATCTGAGCCCCTTCTCCCTAGCTATGCCATGGCTATTGACAACACAAACCCTGAGAGCACAGTGACTATTTGTACACTGCCTAACACAAAAAGGCCCTCCTGTAGCAGCATCATTTCTTTCCTCCAAAGAGTCAGTGTCAGGACATTGTGCTATTTTTAATACAGCTCATTTAAGAGAAACCTACATCCTCCCTTTTTTCTGCTATGTGGTGGTGTGTTTTGGTTTTGGTTTGGTTTTTTGTTTGTTTTTTTTTTTTCTAAACACTTTCTAAACAATAAAAGAAGTTGATGTAACTGTTTGAAGTCACAATCAAGCAGGGTGCTGGAGGTAAGAGCAGCATTATTTAGCATATCAACAGACTAGTCAAGTACAGGCATCTTGTACCATTCCCAACATCATTCCAAGAGAGGTGAAGTGGAAAGCCAGCTTGTGTTTTCAGCCTTAGGTAACAGACACCCAAGACTGTTAACTGCCAGTCACAGGTTTATTTGTCTGATCATATGAAAATGAGAGCCCAGTTCATTCCAGATGGGTGCCTACATGGGCACGAAATTTTAAACAAGTGAGTGTACAAACATGCTCCTGCACAGACCCACACTACCTGCCCAGGCAGGTGCAGAGCAGGCTCTTAAAAGGATCTTTGCCATTTTTGTCCCTTCCCACATGCTGCTGAAAACTCCAACCTCATTTTCACCCATGCATATTATTGCATGGAATAGCTTGTGGCAAATGACAACTTCTAGACAAATCCATTTCTCCTCCATCGCTTTCCAGAAATCTCTCATTCATATTCACCTCTGTCCAGATGAAATGACACAGCAAGGCAGCCTCCTGTTCCAAGAAGTGAGGTCATCTGGGACAGGAATTTCTCCCCTTGCGTAAGGCAATGTTTGTACTATTAATAAACAACAAGAAAATAAAAATAATCATGCAGATCCATAAAGCAGTAGGAAAGCAAAATTATCCAAGAGTGGTGGTCATTCGTCCCCCAGAGAAAATATGGTAAAGTAAGTGATTTTGGTTTTGTGTTTGTTTTTTTTTTTTTAAATCTTAAACAGCAAGGGAAGACTGACAGATGAAGGAAAGAAAACATCCTGGCCACTACGAGACCAGCCTCAACATCTGCAGTGGGTGAGGAACAGAATCTATTAAGGCAAAGTGAATCCTCAGGGTGAAAACAAGTTCGAAACATACTTCAATCTAAAGAAAACAGGATGCTTCTCAAGCAAAGAAAGCAATTTATACTTCAGTGAAGAAAAACAAGCATATTTATTTGTCTCAGTTGCCAAGTGCCATAAATTGAGACCCTCAAATCTTAGTTATCAGTTAAAATATTTGTGGCTAAAATAGTTTTAGCTCTAATTAATTCATTAGTCACTGTTAGCCTTTTTATTTCTATAAACTTGAATCATCTAATCTTTGCTTAATAAAGCAGAAGCAGGAATAGATGCTCAAAAGCAAGGTGTTTTCCCATCCTCCCAGGCTTATTTTTCTGACCCACTAAAAAAAGACACTCTTGTATGGCTGAGCCTTCAGTTTAAAAAGGCAGAAGTTTTATTGCTGCATCTTTATAAAATACACGTACTACTGCTAGCTAACTAGAAAAAAAAATCATGGTGTTTCTTTTAACAGACATACACTACCTTTGCTTGAGGACTGGCCATCGACAGATTTGAACCAAACAAGACAAAGCCAAATTTTGGCTGGGGAGAAGAAGCCCTCCAGCACCAGCCCTCAGACATTTTGTACATGGCTACAACATTCAGGTGGGATGATGCTTCCTCAGAGTGTCCGAGAATCACCAACACCACTTTTTTTCTACATGCCCACCTCTGTAACGCTCTTTCTCATAAAGCCTTTTCCATAACTGTTCCTCCCCAGCAACGTGCCAAATTGCAACACACATCTGTAGAAGCAGTGACCTCAAGAGCAGATGGCTGCTGCTTAGAGAGTAGCTGATGCTCAAGCTGCACTGCCTGCCAGCAAATTTCCAGATCAAATGTCACACTATTGGTCCACCTTGTGTGATTCTGAATGTCTCCTCTACTGTTTTTCTCTTTTCTCTTCCCTACTGCCCCCACTGTCCTCCTCTTCAATCAATCTGAAGTCCCAAGCTGGAAATCCCTTGCTGTGAATCACACGGAGCTGCTGACAAGGTGTACTTCCTTCCAGAGTCACAACTTCGTGATTCCCTGGATGCTTTGGCTACCAAAATCTCAATTTTTGAGTACTCAGAGTGTGCTGCAAGGCCAATCCTGCTTTCCACTTCGGTGACTGGGAACGCTTTGTGCTCATCACGTTGCTACTGAACATTTGTCATGGTGAGATGAGCAGTCCTTTATATCCCACCGCTCTCTGTATTATGTATTAATTACAGGAAGGGCATCCAGAACGTAGCTTAGATCTCTTTAATGGCTTTTAGAACTCTAAACACATGAAAACAAACATCAGGTTTTGTTCTGTACATAATCCTTACCAGCTGTGACTGAGCTTTATATAAACCAGGTTATTTGATCGACTTCCTTAATGAGAATTGCCCTGTAGTGTAAATCATCTGAGGAGGCAGGACAAAAAGCAAAATTTATTTAGCCCTATGCTGTAATGTCATCATTTAGAAAAGGAATCAACAGAGCAATTAATTATTTTTAAATGCACATAATCCCATCTGAAGGATTGGCATGGTTTAATACCAGACAGGTAACTGTTAAAGAGTCTTGTAATTCACAGATGTGCATCATATTTATGGAATCAACCCAAAGACATTTGGCTTGGGGCAGGGGAGGAACGGGATGAACACCAAAATACTTTAGTGTTCTTTCTGAAGAATTTCTATTTGCCAGCCAGACCACATGTTAAACCAGCATTTTTCTACTAAAACCAGAAACTTAATTCTGGTAAATTACAATAGAAAGCATCAGCTAGAAAAGATGGAGCTACGGACACTAACAGCTATAAATCAAGAAGCAAAAAACTCACTGTGCCAGGAAACAAGAAATCTATCTGAGACATCCACAGAGTGAAAAGCAGGTGCTTTCTCAGTGATACCAAAGTGATACTTAGCACACCCTCATCCAACCTCAAAACCAAACACCGTGTGTCATACTCTCATCATGCACAGCAGTTTCCTTCTCCAATCATAGAGAAGTGCCCACAACACCCAGATCACTTCATTGTCAAAGACAGGAACACAACCTGTTGACCTAGTGGGTGGCAAGAGGTGGGTGCCACAGACAGTCTGCACAATCTGCTTCAGCAAGGAGGAACACAGCAATGGCTTCAGCCACCTCAGGTCTGACACCATGGGTGTCACATCTGAGAACAAGGAAGCCTCCAAAGGGGTTGGGTCTGCAAGCAGTGGGAGCATACTGAGAAAAAAAAAGTCTTTATGAGGGACAGCAACACGGGTAAATGACAGGGCAGTGGTGACACTGAATGCAATGTGACAGAACTGTATCTGTGTCTAGATAGAGATAAAAAAACCAAAACCAAACCCCAAAACCTTTCATATACCTTCCAGTCCTAAAAATTCAGGTAAAAAATAGCTGCTGGAAAGGCAGTAAAATCAAGTTTCCAGAAAATTCAAGTACATTTTCTCAGGTTAAAAAACCCCACATCTAATAATTAGTTACTGAATGTGGAATGGTAGAAACCTAGGAAGATGATTTTTGTTTGTCTCTCATCTACTTGACAAAAAGACACATGGGTTTTATGTCCTATTTTACTTGAACTTAAAAGATCTAAAATCCCCAAAATTAAAATAAACCATTTCACATAGCCGTAGCATCATATGACTCTTCCATTGCTAATGCTAACTACAACAGAGGGCAAAAATGGCAAAGCAGAAAAGATCTTCTTTTTCCAAGCTCCCAATGGCTTGCACGCTTTTTCCCATAAGTTCACTGACTCAAACAGACAAGACTCATTCTCAAAGTCCTTCTGAGCCACACCACGATGGAAAAAAGATTTTCCAGTATGTTATTTAATCCATGGCCCACCTATAATTACTCGTGAACAGGAAGAGAAAATTCTCATTTCAGCCTTCTGAAAGCAGATTAATGAAAGTGGGAGCAGGGTAACTTGCTTAAAACGATACATTTTTGCCATATGTAGGTAGAAAATAAACCCATCCATCAGGGATATATTAATAATAGATGAAAACTGGCTCCAGATACAAGATTACTTGGTGCAAATGTCAGAATAATGGACTAAGAATTTTTATTCGATCAACTCCAAACGACAGAAGAGATTAGTTTATGCAAACTCCACAGAACCAGGCTTTCTTTCAGAAAGTAATCCTGTAATTTAACCAAAATTTGTTTGCTCAGAGATACAACTAAACAGAACAAAAAAAACCCACCTCAAACCAAACATATCTGGCATACAGAAAGGGAAGCCCTACTGTGCTTAGAAGCAATTAAATAAGTGGTTCACACCAGAGTAAAGCTTTTAAACTATTCAAATAGGCAGAGCCAAATCACCTATTTTCTGCACACACTTTAAACTGCCAAATAGGTTTTATGTACCGATTAGTGAAGATTATGTAGAACGGTACAGCCATTTTAAAAAAAAATACAATATTATTACAAAGAACCCCCAGAGGTTCATATGAGGATGGTCTCTATTTCATAGACAGTAAAATCACTGAGGCACATCATCACAGCAATGACTTACTACTCCTGAAGGAGCCAGGGGAATTGAGCTCAGGACTGTTAATGCAGGGAACAGCCCTGCCCTGCAACTGAATACAGAAAAACCATTTTACAGCTTGCATCAGGTCCTTAGCGGACTTTGAAAGAGATCTTAACAAATATGCACCACTTGCCAGCATCGCCAGCCTTTCTAAGAAATTAGGATAAATTAACAGCATCTAAAATATTAAATTTGACAAGTTTCTACTTCTGTCACTAAAATAACACCAGTGATGGTATAGATCTTCTCCAGGCTTTTGGAAAAAGTCACATTTTCACAGCCCTACTAGACACATGGGAGAATATTACATACTGGATCATGCCATCGCGAGGTTGGAGTTGGGATGTCTCAGGCCTTGCTTCGGTGTATGTCCAGTGTTTTGATCAGCATGAGGCTATTCAACCTCACTACAAATACGAATTAATATGTTACTTAATGGCACTTAAAATGCTTTTTTTGGATAATTTTTGTTCTGTTTTGTAAAACACATTTAACATGATTAACAGTCACTAGCAGCACAAGAGCACTATCATAAATTCCACATCACTGGATTTTAGCAGTAATGCAGCTTGCTTAGGAGAAAAAAATAGATTAAAAAGATAGAATTAAGAAACATTTTGCCACTTGCAACAGAACTCTTTCGGGCTGCCTGAGAAGGGAAGTGGCCCAAGTCAACCAGAGAAAGGAAGAAGGGGAGAGCTGGTATGAAGCCCTCATGCTTTGGGCTCATTGTTCCAGAGCCCACTAGAAGCACAGGCAGTGGCTGCTGTTTTTTTGGGAACTACATCTCCAAGCAGCACCCTTTCCTTTGCAGACCCAGACCCAGTGCTGGCCCTGGCACTGGCCAGCCTCACTTCCTCAGCCACTGGGAAATCGGGGAGACAGGACTGTTGCAGGGTTTTCTGTTCCCAGAAGTCTATTTTCTTATGCCTGCTTTCAAAATCATGGCCAAGGACACGTAGGAGTCATCACCAGATATCCTGTCTTTCCAATCATGTTTCCAAGGACAAACATCGATGAGAGGATTTTGAAATTTGCTACTCGCACCCTTATCCAGATCTACACCCATGACTTGAAAGGTGTTCAGGGTCCTCAACATATGAACAGGTGCCTCATGATGTGCTCAGAACTCTGCTATATAACCACCTTCATAAGATGGACCCTGAGCAATCCAAGCATCCATGCATCTTAATGCAGAAGATCTTGCGTCACTTTCAATGAGAAAAATTCAATCTCGCCCACTATTATCATGATGGGAAAATATTGTGCTGAAGTTGCCTAGAAATAAAGCACAAAGTAAAACTGTGTTGAGCTTAAATACATGTTTAAGCCCAGCCCTGTCCCGGAGAGGACACACAGGACTCCTGAAGAGCTGCTGTTGCCAGCAGGACCCTCTCAATGTGAGCAGCACCATCATCTCCTGCACCCACATCCCTGCCCCTCCTCTGGCCCCCTCAAGCCTAAGAGACAGAAAAAAATGTAAGCAAGATTTAAACCCACAATTTCAGAAGAGCAATTCCCAGATCTGAAGGACCTCTTCCTTTCAAGCACACATTTAGTCCTGCACTCTTTATATAATAACAAGTTTGAAAGGAATTAAAGCTCAAGCAACACAATGGAAGAGACACTGGAGTAATTCAGACTGTTGTAAATGAAGAAAAATAGACATCACGTGAAAGAAACTGCTGTGGTCTATGCTGTCTATGGACTATAAGGCAATGGAAAAGAAATGCTGTCAAACTAGAAGGCAAATGCACATCAGGGAGGTAATAGTTCTATTTATAGGGGGAAAAAAGCATTTATAGCAATGCTGCCATGGGAGAAAGTGCCTAAAACAAGCAGTCCATTATCAGCCTGATGAAAAGCACACTCACATCGGTGTCAGCCTTCAAACTGACTTGCAAAGACTTTGTGTCAGGTCCTGTTTAAGACTCCACCATAGAAGGGGACAGAAAAGAGGCTGCTGTCCCACCTCAGCTGAAGTTGGATGAAGTTTTCTCTCTGGTCACAGCAAGGCCAAGCTTTATTCAATCTACAGATAAAATCTTCCTAAAATAAAGCTAATCGGGAAATTAAAATATGCAAATATATAGCCCAGAGCACTTACAGGAAAAATACTTGTGTAGTGCAACACTTGAGTAAAAACAAAACAAAAACCAAAAACAAAAACTTGAGTAAACAAATGGAAGAAGAGGAGCACAGGGCATTTGAAATGTAAATGTAAATATTATATGTATTATTAGAAAATTCTTAGGAAATCTAAATCCCTCAAAACCAAAATGAGAACACACTATTGCTATTAAAAAGAAAAGAAAGTCGAAAGGCTGGATGTGACAGGTGTTACAACCAGCCACTTAGCTTTTTATCCTGTGAAATATTACTCACCATCCAGTCACTGAAATACCAGAAGAAAATAAAGATATGTTAAGATACAATTAAGAATTTGGGTCACGAAATAAGTGAAACACCTTTTAAAAATTAATTACATAGATTCGTAACTATGCCATAAGCCTGTTCATTATAACTCTTTAATACTCTGTCTCCTACTGCTTCTCCTTCTACCTGCAGAATAAAACTTTTATCCTTTCTAATTTTCAGTGACAACATCTGCTTCTCATGTCAAGGTCAGCATTTCAGTGAGAAATTTTCCTGACCAGTAAACCTGCTATGGGTAAAAGTGGGGAGACAATTCTATTCCCCTCGGAGCACAATGGGTTCCAAGCAACATTCCCAATAAACAATGCTGAATTAAAACAAAAAGTTGTGCAGGAACACTTGGATGAATATGAAATGAGATCAGCTTTGTCAAAGCCATCACAACAAATATTGGATGAATCAGTGGGTACCAGACAATTATTCAAGAGCTCTTCAAAGCCAGTGCACTGCAAAGCCCACCACAGGTAACAGGAGGATGCCCATACAGCAGGTGTGGGGTTCCCAGTTGCAAACAGGCAGTGCCAACTCTGACTGGAGAGAAGACCACTCACCAGTAGTCACTTAAACATGGAAAGGTAAACAAGTGATGGATCACAAAAACATCTGTGGCAATGAAGGCAAAGCCACCGTTGTCTCAGCCATGCAGGCAGTGGCAAGGGCATGAACCCTGATTCCTCAGAAAAACAAATGTGAGGACAATTTGTTACAGAGCTTATAGCTCTGGCTCAAGCCTACAAATAACTCTAAGACAGAAAGACCCAACCCTTGGATAGCACACAGGCCATTAAAATGGATGTAAAACACAACCACTACCATCCTTCAACCATGGAAGTTGTTACCTCTGTTCCAAAGGGGTTTCCCTGCTCTCCTCTTTGCCTTTTTGGTACAGCTAAGACAGGTTTTCTTTACCCCAAAAGTCTTGCCACCCAAGTTGATGACGACTTTCAACTCTGCAAATAAAGGTTTTCTTATGTGATCCCTCTAGAACTTTGCTGTGGAGCAGTTCAGTGCCATGCTACAACATGAGAGGCATGCAGTGACAAGTTCCTTGCTCTAACACTACCACTGCAATATGACAAACGGGAAGAAACAGAGAGCTACAAAACACCTAAACAGTATTTGTCTCTTAACAGAGGGAATGAAAAAAAAAAATAAAATAGAAAGGGCTAGGGAAAACCAGATGAAAATCAACACTGCGAGCTATCAGCTTGAAAAACAAACAAGCTTTCCACCTGCCAGCAGCAGCGTACTCGCAAGTCACCAAGATCTCAGGAAGGCTGAAGATTTGTCCCTTGAGGTGCTATGACCCATCATCCCATAGTTCACTGAGGCACCAAGTCGCTGGGTCATGCGATGGGCAGATGCATGTGGGAGAGAAACCCTCCGGCTGCTGGAGTCCCCTCTGTGACCACTGAAGCACACCAGCTCCCCCCCCCCCCCGAGCTTCTGCAGCCTGGGGAGCAGGGACAGGCTTCAACCTGGACTTGTAACCTCATTTGAATGGATACCTGACACACTGAAGGAGTCAGGGTGGGGAATCCTTCTTCTTCAGAAAAAAAAAAACAACAAAAAACCTTCGAAAAATGTTAAATGTGCGTGCATACCACACAAACAACCTAGAGACAGGACCGTGTTCTTTTGCCTTTAAACTAAGAGAGACATATCATTTGTTTTCTTAAAACCGTGCTCTAATTTGATATATGTGGAAACGGACTCCCACTGTCCTGTAAAAAAGGAAAAAGACAAAAAAAAGAAGAAATTAATACTAATAATCCAGAGGATTAGGGATCAGAGGCTAGTGCACAACCTTTTAATGAGCGAGGTATTTAAAGACTGATGACACAGTATATTTTTATTCCTCAGTAATTTAGAACAGAAGTTCACATTGATTGCTTAAAAGGCCATTTGATTTTATTTTCCATATTTAATTGTTCTTAGTGCCCAAGAAATGGTTGAATAGAGAAAGTAAAGGATTATTTTATTCTTTTTGTATCATTAGAAATACTGCCAGTCCAACTCACTCATTCACACGCCCTCTACATGCCCTTCATGTTTTCACAAAACCATGCAGATTATCTGTTTTTCATTACCACCAAACCTAAAACCCCCACAGTGCTCAGGCTCTCTAACGTGAACTAAACTTCTCACAGGTGCATTAACAAAAAAGAAGGCTTTTTACCATTCCCGAGGAAAACTTTATACATATGAAAAAGAATATTCAGAGACTGGTTCCGTGGAATTTCATTTTACCTTAAAATTTACATCTTCTATGAAAAAGGGCTGCCTAGTAAGTCCTCATGTCTTAGCATAGCTTGGGATCTCTTCAGATCCTGCTCATCGATCAAAAGCTGCAGCCCCCAAGATCAGGAAAACATGTATTTAAACACATGGCTTACTTATATGCTTAAAGTTCTGCATGTCCTTAAATTAGTTCATCATCTGCTCATCTCTCTCCTTGTCAGCACAGAACAAATGCGAAAGAAACATAGGAAAGGTTCTTGCACCTATCAAGTATTTGTTGTATCCCACAACACAGTTAAATTACATCACTCAGTGAACTCTGCAACAACTTCCTAGGTACAAAGTTATTTTTGTGTTCTCCAAGAATTATCTAGCTATTTGGACAGCATATACAACCCCTAGGTTGCCATTTACACAACACCCAGACACTGTGAGTATCTGCTGAACCCATCTACATATTTGCATGATTTCAAACTCACCAGTACCCTAAAAAAAAAAAAATTGTCATCTTTTAATTTCTCTCCTCTGCTCTCCTATGATGTTAGAAATTATTATCGCCTTTTTACATCCCGGGAGCTGAAGTACAAAGAAATATGGTTTGGATTTGCAGAAGGTTCTGAGGAAGTTTAATGGCTAGATTGCCTTATCTTAATTCCTAACATGTTACCCTTACTCTCAACAAACTCTGAAGGTGAAACTGCTAATGCCATTGAACTCAACAGGATATTTTATAATGACTTCAACAGTGTCAGGATTTCATCTTCTAACGTCAGTAGAATTTTTATCTAAATAAAATCTGGGACTTTCCCTTTATATAGCAATTCACAGTATTTTATCACATACCACTCAATTACTGAAAAGTTAACTTGTTTCACTGCTATGGTTAAAGGGAATCTCAATCAGTAGAAAATACAGATTTCTACCAAAAAAAAAGCATACAAGAAGTTTCATCAAAATACATATATGCATACAAAAGGCACTTTTAGAAATTGTCATGTACCATTTAATACTGATGATCTCAAAGATCAGCACTGCAGAAGGGGGTAGCAATACAAAAACAAAAAAAGGAAACAGCATAAAAATTTCTTTTGAAAGATAACCACATAGTTTTTGAAATGTAATCACATGGTTGAACTGGTACAATAAAATTGGATCTATAATCTACTTAAGTATTTATTGATTGACACCCATGACAAAATAACTGTTACCCGAATAGAATCCACATTCAACATTTTTTAAGTTTCCCAAATTGTTCACATGGTACACTTACCTATAAATCAATTAATATTGACTGATTGATCAATACATGTACAATATGAAAAACAGTTTTGGCGGCTTTATGTCCTCCACAGAGCAGCTTTACCTACTGATGATTAATTTTAATTTACTTTAAAGGATTCTATTGCACTGAAACTTTAATTAAAAACAAAATGAGAAAGTCTATGAAGTCTGCATAGCATCAATTACCTAGACTTGATATCCTGTACTTTGCCTACCCTCTGTACATATGGTTTCTGTTAAAATAATTGGAAAGCACTTCTGAACAATGTCACCCACACATCCATTCTAAGAGCGAGAGGATATATTACCATTAAACGTCACTAATATTAATAAAGAAACAATTAATTCTTCATTACCCATTTCTAAAATACACCATCAGACTCCCTCAGCTCAAACACAAATAAAACATTACACATGCCTGTCAGGGAATGGGTAATCATCATCATTGTTATAATTTATACTGCTTTCTCTTGTAAGTCTAATGCCTCATTTATTTATAAAGCTTTTTGTCAGACATCTTAAATAGACTCTTCAAAATACTAAGAAAAAAATCTAGCTCTCATTCAGCAAACTCACTGTACCTCTTGTCAAGGTTTTACTTGGAAAATATTGCTTCCAATTTGCATTGCTTTCTTTTAGCGAACACTTACATTTGTAAACATTTGTAAATGTTACTGTTTCAGGAAAAAACCCAACTAAATAATATTTTCCATTGACTTATGTATGTATATAAACACCATATATTTAGCAGATTGATCTCAATCCCAAAGAAAATTACTACTAAGAAAACACAGAAAATTATTCAGAAACTGCTGGTGAGTTTATGCTAGGAGTAAGCTGGCTCAGTCATCATATCTGATTTAAAGATCAACCCTCCCAATACCAGTTTGGATCAGGTACAAGAACAATTCAATGTTTAATTATTAAAAAAGCATGGAGTTGTCACAGTCCTCACCCACTCCAGTCAGCATCAGGTTACTAGCCTCTGAGGTGTCTCTGGCACACTTCCTGGGCTATTTATTGCTATTTGCAAATTAGGCACTTTTGTAAGGATGTCAGTTTTAAATATCTTTGTTTAAATGAGCCTGATAAGAGATGACCAGATATATACATTTTATGAGACTGCCAAAGACCTGCATCAGGCAAAGTCAGCCTGTGAACTTTACTGGGCAGCTAATAACAACACAGCGTGCTCAAAGGTAGCTCGTGAATTCAGCATTAAAAGAATAAAGCAATGAGAAAAAGAATAAAACAATGAGAAGCCTGTGCTCTAAACCTCTAACAACAGAAATACCCAGAGAGTCAACTATCATCTATAACGAGAACAACCTCTAAGCTCTCCATACCCAAAAGTAATGGAGAGCCTAAGGTGTCCCTATCAATCCCGCTAATACACTTCCAGCAATTATTTTCCGTACTCTACATCAGTAAGTTAAAATATGTTTCCAATGCCCAACACCACAGTCATTAAAGTTTCCCCTGCCTCAATCAGCATAACTAATGAGGCCATATAATAACGGAATGCAATCTCTAATGAAAAGCTGAACAAAATCTCCCTGCAACAATACTGCTGGTGATTTAGTATTCTCAACTTGTCCATCCTCCATCTTTTACTCTGTGGATATTATCACCACTCAGAAAATTACATTTCAATGAACTTGTCAGGAAATAAGTAATAAATTAATCAGGCAGCATAAACCAATTACAGTCTTTCTCTGTGTGTTTTCTTCCAGGGCCCACGCACGACTGCAGATGGCTCACGAGGGCTGGGGGGGGGGGCACAGGGTAACACTGTGAGAAGGAGGGGTGAAAGCATCACCCCCTGCATCCCAAGGACTGCTGATGTCAGTGGAGCTCCAGCACCAAAATGCTGCTCCCTTTTTGGTTTGGTTTTGTTTGTTTTGTTTTTTAATTATTTTTTTAATATATATATAAAAATCTATCTACAAAACCAAACCCTTTCAGGCAGTTTGAGATATGTCAGAAGATCCATGACAAGCAAACTTCAAGCACCTATTTAGGCTTCCAAATGTAGTCCAGTCTCTTCACAGTTGTCAGGAGGAGTGCCCACAGGACTGGAGTTGTTGTTATGAGTATCTAAATGTTAATTTGGGAATACCCAAGGAAAATTAAGCTGATGGCTACCAGAAGGGTATTTGGTAACATGCCTACAGTTAGGTAGCACCTGGCTGAAACATGACTCCCCTCTCATGTTTCTTCTAAACACGTGCAATGAGCAACAGTACCATCTGAATTACCAGTCAGGAGGTCCCACATTAACAGGGACTGAGCAATTCAAATTGGATGCCTCTTGCTCCAGGCTGTGTGAAAATTCGGGAGAAGCAGCACACTGGTTTAGCACCTCTGATTTAAGGCATTGTGCTCATCTTCACAAGTAAGAGAACCAGAAAGACATTCTTTTTTTTTAAACAAATAAAGCTCAGATGCTGGAGTGCCAGGCACTCTCAGCCATGGAACAGAATTTCACAGCAAATTATCTGTACACAAAATCTGAAGTAATACAGACTTTCAATCCTATAAAGTGACTCAAGTTAATGAATAAAATGGTACAGTATTTCAATGACCTCTTCTGCTAAGTCCTTCAAGGAACTGACACAAGCATCATGCACCTTCCAGACTCCAGACCCTCAAACATCACTGGAATCCTTTTAATACATTTTGTCTGTGTTCTGTCTTGGCTGGGAAAAGATCCAAGCAGGTTAAACTTAGGGATCTCATTGTCACTGCCACTTTTTGAAGGCTGAGTATTGTTTAAACTTTCCCCTGCAGACTGCATAAAATTCATAAAATAGAGGGCACTTCGAGCCTCATATGGTCTAATTAAAAGTGGAATTTATTGAGACTGGAATAAAATAAATTAAAATAATTTTTTCATAATATATGTAACTTCATATTTGACATGAGGTAGGCCAGAACTGCAGGAAAAAATTAAGTTACAGCATTTAAAAAAAAATTATCTACCAAGCACTTCTGCTACTGAAATGGCTGCCAAAGTAATATCCCATCTTCATGACTTTTACAATCCTTTTCTTTTCTTGATTTATCTTCACACCAGACAGCTCCTACCAAGAAGTCATGTGCTCTCATACTCTTCTTTATATTCATTTAAAACTGCATTTAATCTACTTAATGGTTTCAGAGGCTGTTCTCTTGCTTCCCCATTTCATGTTACCATCCTAATACTGAACTAAAGAAGCTCATGCTTTCATACCACCTGTCAGGGAGGTGACAAACTGAATGAAATTATGTACTTTCCTCCTCCACCTCCAAGAGTAAGGAAATAAGGTCTAAAGCATTTCCAAAACAAGTTTACCTGAGCTAGTTCAGGTACTGAGAGCAATGATAATGGAGTGACATGGGCACTTGTTGGCTTGGAGATCATTTATCCTGTACTCAGGCAGATGCTGCTGCACTTTGGCAAAGTGCACTTGCTGCACGGTCTGGCAAACCAGACAGGATAAATAAAGTTCATCCTTTGTCCACTTGTGTTGAAGCCACACCTCTGACCACACTACAGGCTTCTTGTTAGACAGTGCATTTGTATATTGCACTGTCAGAAAAAACACCACCAAGAAAAGAACCAAAAAATGTACTCCCATTCTGTGAATAAAATAGGCAACAGAAAAGCAGCAGCCCCACACCCCTGTGGCCCTGGGGAAAACCCCCTGAAACACAAGGACTCCTGGAGCCAATGTCCCCAGCCACCTCCAGTGGGCTGTACTGACAGCAATCAGTGGCAGAGCTTTCAGATTTTGCTACTTCTCAGTATGCTTTTCCCAACATGTCTTAAGAGCGTCCAGCCCTGCAACAGCAGCATTTTGAGAAACCATGCAACTCAAACCTTTAATCCACTTCACTGTAATGCCAAGCAGGAAACCAACAGGTCTAATTCAGATACAAGAGTTAGAAATTTGCTAACAAACCGGAACACTCTGCAGCAGAAGTTCATTTACTATTGTGCCACAGTGCAACAGCCCTTTTAGGTAAAACTCTTTTCTGTCCAGCTTCAAAATTTCATGTGTTTAATTTTCTTGTATTTCAATTACTTCACAGTGGGCCAAGCTAAATGGTTTCTTTTCTTTTTTTGTTTTTTTTCCTTTTGTACATTTTTATATACTGCAAAACCAGTTAGGTACTTCTTGTGCCCCATCATTTCAGTCTCCATTAGCAAATATTTAAGTCTTTCAAAACTGTACTCATGAGTCAGTCCTTCCAGCACCTCAAGTTTGTTTAGCTCACTGGCTTTCAGCGTGTAAACATCCCAGTGTCAAATGCCATTATCATACCTTCCAAAGGAGAACGCAGCTCCAGTTACACTCAGTTCAGGGTTTTTCTATTCTGGGAAACAAAGCAAAACAAATAAAAACAAACAAATGCACCATTTTCCCCAGTTGCCCTTAATTTGACTTCACTATGGTCCACATTAACAGAAACAGCAGCTAAACTGTCTTTGAAACTTTATTCACCATAGCCTGAAAAAAAGAAGGAAAAAAAGGCTGGTGAAATGCCTTTAAAACATGCTTTAATCTAGCTGGAATGCCATAAATTGCTTCCAGATGTGCTCCATACAAAAGTCAATCATAGCTATTTATACTGACACTCTGCAGTCCAAACAATCTGAATCCAAATGCCATGTCTCTGCTACAATAAAGCTATAAATGTCAGTTTTGTTGAATTTGGAGAGGTGTTGAAGAGTTCATGCTAGTTTGCTTTCTGGGCTATTTGTTAGCCAGCAGTTATTTAAAAAAAAAAAAAAAAAAAAAAAAAAAAAAAGATAGACAGAGAGAGAAAACAAAAAGAAACTTTTAAAATAAGCCCTTTCCTTGCTGAGCCATTCTTAAAGCACACCTGACACCTCCCAATCATGACCTTGAAAGTGCCACAGGTTACAAGTTGAAATTCATTTCATAAGTTAGAAAAATGTAGTGCTTAGGCTCTGAGCCAAGAATAACTCAAGGGCTTGGCAAGGCTCCCATGCCCTCCCCTAGACTGAACACACACGTAGCACACCTGGGACTAAATGAACTGAAGTACAGTAAAATGACACACTGACTGCAATAATACCTCTATTCAATAACCTTCTAGGGTACTGAGGTGGGGGGAATAGTCTCACTTTGGAAAAAAAAAAAAAAACAGGAATTTGGAAACCATACCCTAATCAGCTCTTTCGCATGTGACACACGGCCATCGGAATCAGAGTGTTCTTCACTTGGGAAAACTGAGTAACCAGCATCTAGATGAAAAGATGGCCTATGGAGCTACCCTATACTTTTTCAGGAAAATATATTATTTTTGTGCAGTCTCCATAGAATTTTCTGGTTGATTTTTATAGACTTCATTAAAATCTTCTTTTTCCCCTGAAAAAGTGCACCTGCAGTTCAATTTACGTATAAATGTTCAGAGTTTTAATTCTGTTTTTTTCTCAGTGAAAGACAACAGGGAATTTTCTTATCACTGCCTGCAGTTTGGGGAATTAAATGTGTTTCAGAAAATCATAACATTTAATGACCTTACTCTTCAACTTTTTGCCTTTTTATTTCCCCTGATGTTTTCTTTTCACTCCAAAGATTTCCTCTGCCTTCCCTCAGTTCCTTACCTTTTCCCAAGTCCAGAAGACCATCCCTATGATGGAGCACAAGAGCATTCTTCCCTCTCAGGCTAAGCCATAGCATTGGACTGTCATTTGGCAGCACTCAGTTTGAGAAAAAAATGATAGAAAAATGCATACTGAAGTGATTAAATCTCAGTCTAAAATCCCCTCTGTACTTTCAGAGAAGGGGAGCAAACTGTAGAAGACATGCAGAAAAAATGAGAGGCCTTACAAACAAGATTTGTGCTCTTCCAGTTCAACTCACTGGAAAACTTGGGTCTTAATAAATCTCTTCAGTCAGAGGTTATACAAATGACTACAGAAGCAGCAAACATAATACCTGTATTTAAGAATGGGGGAGGAACCTATCTAGCGAACTACTGAGCCATCAGTCTGGCCCAACAGTTATGCAAGGTTTTATAATCTATTTTGAAGGAATGTAATTTCTGTGTAATTGCAGGGGGTTGGAGAAGAGATAAGCAACTGAGAGGCAAAGAAGCTATTCAAGTTAAAAGACAATTTTGGCATAAGAACAAATGATTAAGACTTGGCTGCGAATACACTGAGACTGGAATTCACAAGCACGTGTCTAACCATCAGGAGGGTGAAGTGCTCCAACCAGCATCCCACGGGAATGTGATGGAGGAAAATCCTTCCACATGGGAGGCTCAGACATTTTTATGACTTCAGTATCCCATCACAGCAGGGGATAAAAAAGTGATCTGCAAGCTGCCTTCCACTCCTGTGTCAGCCTACATCCCCGTGCCTATACTCCCAGCTCCTATCAGACAATGAGATGCTTCCATTGGTTCTCCAGATAGCAGCATCTAACTCTTGCAGTAAAAGCTTTGGGGACTGCTAATGTTATATATAGTGAGCAACAAACACCATTGATCAGTGATAACTCTCTATTAGCATACATCTTCCTTTTCTTCCACCCAAGTGGTGACATTAGCCTTCAAAAACACTCCTCCATTAAATTTACTGATTCTCAGTCCATACTATTTTACATCCTCAGGCTAGCAAAATGCATACAGCAAGTTTTCCTCACATCCTACCTCACTGTGAAGACCTGCCACATTGCCTCCACATATGCATGCACTCTGACTTGCAAGCTTGCCCACACAACTTTAACATTTTAAGACAAATATACACCCAAAGGAAGCAACTAATTTACTCTGGGTCCATAACCCTCACTGTCTCCTCTCCATCTTTTTCTCTGGCACAATGCTCTCCCCTCAAGCATGCACCAAGTTTTCCGCTTAGATCCCAAACTTTCTGGATCTAGGACTTCAAGTCTTCTAATGAGGCATCATAGAATCTCTTTGGTTGGAAAAGACCTTGATGACCTAACACTGCCAAGTCCATCACAAAACCCCGTCCCTAAGCACGACATCTACTCGCCTTTTCAGCCCCCCTCTGGGACGCAGTAAAAGTAAAATAATTGTGACATTAATAAAGACTAATGCTAATCACTATCACTGGCCTTAAACATTTTGAATCTGTTCTGCTTTTGCAGCTGTGCAGTTCTTCCAAAGCACCAAAGGCACTGCCAGCAGCCTACATATTGGTTTATTAATTCCACCCATCCTCCCCATCCAAAAAAAAGTACCGTTATCTCCAGATCTGCATAGCTTCTGCATTTGAGATGGCTGACCCCCAAAAAGACACAGAAGGAGAACAAAAGTCAGTAAACTTACCAAAATATACAAATCTCTTACAGCTACTGTTTCAAACAAACAGGTCTGGAGCCAATAAATTAATTTCTACTGCTATCACATGATGTTTTATTTGCTTTTTATTTGCCATCATTTACTGGAAAAAAAAAAAAACCAAACCAAAAAACTCCACTTTGTGTTTAAAACTATTTACTATAGCTTTAAAAGTAACAAATTAAGCACTTGAGTCTCTGGTTACAGATGTGTAACCAGTAGGGAGTTGGCTGGATGCATCAGTTTTTACACCTCTTGCAGTTAAATCAGAGATCCAAATGCAAAATCTAGCACTCAGTGGTGAACTTATAACACTCCCTGGAGGAGTGTGTCCATAAAACATTCACTGGATTACACTCATCCATACAATACCTTATTTTATACATCCCATTCCTACAAAAAAAGAAGGGGAAAAAAAGAAAAAAATATAAAAGAAAAAAGAAAAGGAAAAAAAAATAAGGGGGAGGGAAGCAAGCTTAACTAAGGTGAAATTAAGGTTGTACAAACTATAAATCATTTTTGTCATCATACATCTAAGTCCCTGCTTTCCTTTCTGAGACTTCATTAGAACAATTTTCTGCTGTCTTTATCTCAAATGCATTTCTTTCTCTGAATTTGCATCTTGGCCAGGAAAGGGATTCAAAAAACACCCAATGACATATGTGGCATAGCAATGCGTGGCTCAGGAACACTCTCAGGCCTTGGAGTTTGCTCAGCATAGTTAATATGCTTTCAAAAACTGCTTCACTGGCTTTTCTGTAGAATGTCCTTAATGACAGTATTTTGGGAGCTTCACATTACACCTCATGCACTTACAAGTCTTCCGGACATTAAGTCTTTCACAATATATTTCTATTTACATATATTTATATATAAACGCGTGCACACACACACAAACACACACACAGGATGGGGCCACAACTATAATGGACAAAACCAGTGTAACTTCACTGAATTCAACCTAAGCTTAATCAAGTAAGAAAGCCTGAGGACAGTGAACCTTTCTTATTAGTCTATTGACTCAATTTTAGTATTTCCAAGGTCTTCCACAATTAAAAAAAGAGAAAGCACACGAATTGGTTTCAATTAATGCCATTATCCAATCCAGTAAAACAAAAAAAGCATTCCTATCATGCAAAACTGCTGGAAAACCCACGACACTGCAGTGGAAATGCCAAGCTCCTTGTAAGCCAGCTGGTCTCTCTCTCACTTCATCTTGATGTGGTCAGTCCTCCCGAGTTTAGGAGCCAGGAGCCAAACACCAACATTTTCTTACACTCAAGGGTGTCTCAGATAACTCACAGATAGGTGGATACACATCTAAGAGCACCTGTATCAGCCATTCTGCATATATCACACTGTATAGCTCCAGGGTAAAAAGACATAAACCTCATTATTAAGTTCTGCAAAGCTCAGGAACCAGAAACCAGCTGCCCCTAACTAGAGTGCACAGTGATTTGAGCTAATGCAAGTTGGATAAAAGAGTCACATCCCAGATGAGGGCTGAGCAGCCTCCTGAACACCAGAGATATAGTGGAGATACACTCTGCGGTAGGAATGGCAGGATTTCAAATATTGAACAAGAGAAACAAAATTTCTTCATCTGACATTGTCCACAGTTGACATATCCCTCTGTTTTGCTACACAACTGGATCAGTCTCTGAGCAAAAAGATGGTGTCTAATCTCCCTGGGACCACAGCTTCTACCAAACCTTCTTTTAAAAAGACTCTTTATTCAAAAGAAAATCAGGTAGAAGGGGATAGAAATCAGATAGAGGAGAAAAAACATGATCAATCAAAACTCCATGCTATTTTCTGTTATGTTTTCAATCATTTAAGAAGTTAAGCTAGGCAATGTAGAATTTGTTGTTCTTTGGGGTTGGGTTTTCTTTTTCTTTTAATGACTGTATAAACAGTTCTGTCTTAAGAAAAAAGAGCAGCATGAAATGCCAACAGTGTAAGAACATGTAGCTCTAATGTGGAAAATGGAGTCTAAAGAAAATGTCTACTTAATCATATATCAATAATGACCAATCATCCTACGGGACAAAACACTTTCCCCCACCCCAGGCCTCTAAAGTCCCAGCCGTCTCAGTTTAACAGGCTACTTACTCATGGAGAGGAGGAGGAGGAAGAGGATTTTTCCTGGGACAGAAAACAGCATTGACTAGCTAGCTCCTACTACAAGCATCCTTCTATGCCTCTTGTTCTGTTAAAATTGTGGAATAGGTGACTCCTGGGGCTTAACTGTAGTGTTTGATTAGACAGCCTCCACTGACTGTATTTATTTATCTTTTAGAATATGCCATTTATCCAGATTTCTACATTTATCATTATTACACCTGCACAGATTTATTATGTTCCAGAAAAGCTTCCACTGATTCTCTACTGGTTTGGTACCACAATATTATTAAAAAGACCACTGTTCTTAAAATGTGCATTGAGAAATTTCCTGAGAAATTTTTTTTTAGTTGACTTATAAAGTGACATTATTGAAAGAAATATTTCAAACTTTCAAATGTTGAAAACTTGCCATAATGCTCTCCCCCTCAATCCAACCCAAAAACAAAGCCTCACTCAGTTTTAAATGGAGGTCCTCTTCCAGAAGCTTAAGCTCATGGCAACAAAAAAGATTTAAATAAACACAAAACTCACATTCCACTACAGGTTCATTAAACTTTGATCAACGCAGAGATCACTTTTCACACTATTATCTAACACTGCACACACAGTTTACCCTCAGCCCCCTTGCTTGCACTTACTTATAAAGCACTGGATTTGCCACTGAAAATGTCTAGGTACATGAAATCTCCAGCTACCACAGATCAGTTTCTTGCTGCTACAAGGATGGGGACAGCAGCAAGGGCAACTCATCTGCAGCTTTGCCTTCTACAGCTATGACCAACTTGGAGCAGAGTGGGCCAGGCTACCAGTGATATCCATGTCACACTGACCCACTGCACGACCCCATGCCAAGTTAAAATGTGCACTGAGGATATGCAAAAGTGGCTCTCAACTCAATTAGTCGGTTGAAGTAATTATGCCCTCAAGTGTTAGGAAACTGAAAAGCCATTTTGGCTATAAAATACACAGGCAATCTTAATGCTACGGTCAGTAAGACAACAGCACACAGATTACTCATGCCACTTTTTATCTAGTCCTTCAATGCAGCTCTCGTTGCTCCTGATGGAAAATTTTCATTAATACAGGCATTAATACAAATGAAAAAGCTGAGCCAGAAAACCAAGCCTGTTCGAAGACACAGCTGCAGTAAATAGCTGACAGCACATGCCTGAAAATACAACTGTGGGCCTCTTACATGAGTGACAAAATAATAACTTCTGCAGTATGCTAGTCAATAAAGAGTAACCATCTTCCCAAAAATTTAAGAAGGGCTTGGTGAGTAATAACATGTAATGGTTTGTTCATCTGTTTATAGGCCAAGCTCCAGAGACTAATCCCCTCCAATTACATAGCTCTTGCTCATCATGCCATACTTCAGTGACCGCATCTCCGTGTCAATGTTTTTAATTCTTTTATCTGTGCTGATCTCCTAAGTATTTGCTTACATTGTTCTGCTAAATTTCCATTACCTTGAAAAAACTATCTGCTGCTATTCAGGTTTTTTTTCAGTGTATTTTGGGGTTTGTTGTTGTTATTTTTTTTTTTTAATCAACTAATAAATTGTATCAGAAAGCTTCTTAGCGCAGCCTAAGCAAACACTGGAGTGTGAGTACAATGAGGTATAGTACAATATGCAAGAGAAGTCAGAGGATGAAATGAGAATACAATTTCCCATAAAAGAGGTCTATGTTCGAGCCATTTAACTTTAAAACTAGTTCAATATTTGAACAAGACACTATTTAATTCCCATTCAAAGTTTAAACACTTTGAAATCAATCATAAATTCGAACCTCTTTACTTTAGAAACTGTTTCAATATTTAAAGGCTTTTTTCTTTTTTTTTTTTTTTTTAAATGTAACAGCAGCTCCAAGGCTGCAGAAGCAGAACTAACTTTGAGATCCTTAAGAGCAATGCTATTTTCCTGCCAATACATACAAAAGGCAGTTCTAGGAAAAAGAAAAAAACCACAAAGGCAAGGCTGTGCTTTGCTTCAGAGTTTAAGAACAAAGTTTGGAAAAAGAACACACAGCCCAGTCTTTAGCCCAAGCTGAAGTAAATTAATTTGGTGTGGGTGCTTTTCAGGGCGCAAGACCATAACTCCACACTATTCCATTGCTTTTGTCCCCAACTGGGTGCAAGGGAAAACCAGATGACCAGAGGGATCTGTGTAGACAAAAAACAATCCTCCACTAGGGATGTGATTACTAACAGAGTGAGAGATCTGTAATTCAGATCACATGGACCCCATCCACCAACCACCCATAATCCAGTCCCCTTCCCAGAACTTCATGCCCCAGCTGGCATTATAGAAACACACAACTCTAGCTCTGTGAGGAAGAAAAAAAAAAATTTCTCTAGGTGAACAGGCAACATTTCACACCTGTGCTTCATATTCATATCATGACCTCTCAAAGTTTGTGGGGGTTTTTACGGTTGTTTGTTTTTAAACCTTAAAACCCACTTTACAGATGGGCAACTTATCACACCAAGTCAGCAATGGAGAGGTGAGCCCAGGTGAACTCAGCTGAACTACACCACTGCCAGCTCTTTGGCACATGCCTCTCTCACCCAACTAATTTCAAAGGCAATTTGTTTCTAAAAATTCTCTTTTGTGCTTTTGATCTTTGTATACATTTCTTTTTGACAAGGACATACAGCTCTATGCAAGTGCTACACTACAAAAATATTCATATCAAGTAGGAAAGACAAACTGATAGCTGCAAAGCCAAGAGACTTATTAACCTCAGGGCTCTCCTATTCTGGTTTCTGGTCAACGACAGTCTTCACAATCAAGTTAAAAGACTCCTTAATAGGGAGTAAGCATCTGCACTACCAAGAGGTCACAGGATAACAGCAAAAATTAGGCTCTGTCTTTGTGATAACAACGAAGCTAACTACCTACAGCTTTGAAAGAACTCAGGAAATATTATTTGGCTGTATGTATAATATTTTACATGCAATATAGTAAACTCACTTGCATGGACATGTCACTTGCGTGACAATATTCCCACAGAAAAAAACACCAAGCATCTGACTGCCACCTTCCCAGGAAGGGGCAGCTGCCACTCATAGACATCTTCCCTCAATCAAACAACGAGAGGTTTCCCTATTTTCAGGAAGCCATCAGCCACTCACATTAGACAATAAATTTACTTCCCCACCACAGTCTTTTTATATACATCCAAATAAAAAAATAATCTGTAATCAAAATAGTATTAACATGCTGTCTTCTAATACTTTACATACAACATGTCACTGAAAACTCAGCACTGAGCAGGAAGGTATTTGATGAATCAAGTAGATGAAGCCAAGATGTAGTTATTAGATGCATTACATCTTTAGCACATCATCTGTAAAAATGTCCAGGGTAAACTAACGCTCCAGGGGAAACCTGACCTTTAAGAGGCTCCCTAATACTACATCTAAATTAATGTCAGTGACAGGCACTTCAATCTAAAGTAGCAGGGTTCTTTCATTCTATCTACACTATCTATTCATCCATTTATTTGTGTGTAAATGTGTGTGTGCATAAATGGTTTGGTGTCACACAGGCACTGGGGGAGTGGGTGGGGACAAAAGGAGCCCCTAGATTTTTTGATTTCTATTCCTTACTACTCTTATTAATATTACTCATTTTAGAGGACTTATTCAAGAACCTTCTCAGTGTAAAACAAGTTAGGAGAATAACTTTTTAGGGTAGCTAAACCTATTCAAAGTATCATCCTTATACTGCAAAATAAACATGCTTGAACTAGAGCAGAACAGAAGTCTTGCAGCAATTGATATAACAAGCAATTCTGCATTTGTTTTACTGAGCTGGGCTGGGCTCTGACATGAATGGTGGCCAAGATAAAAATCATAATTGAGATCAGGTTTGCCATTTCAAAATAAAACATTCCAAATAAATACAGTAGAAGATGCATTTCTGCCTTGGGGGGAAAGAAATAAACAAAGAGTACACTGCAAAATTCTGATAATGGAATAATTTCATGGCAGTTAG
Source organism: Heliangelus exortis (assembly GCF_036169615.1). Classification (NCBI taxonomy): domain Eukaryota; kingdom Metazoa; phylum Chordata; class Aves; order Apodiformes; family Trochilidae; genus Heliangelus; species Heliangelus exortis. The sequence continues at coordinate 33,944,731 of NC_092423.1, forward strand.
TCAAATCAGAACTAACTATGGTGGCCAAACCTTCAATTAACTTCTATTTTTCATTCGATTTCAGAGGTTTTACAGCCAAGGGGGTAAGGTTTTATGATCAAGTGGTGAGGCAATTGCAAAGCAGTCACTCTGCTTCCCTTCTTCCAGCCTTCTTAAGGCACTTTTCCTCCCTTACCAAGACCTCAGAGAGGACTGAATGCCAAGACCTGAACTCCTTTGCCCCTCCACTCCTCACATACAACTACGTAATTGTGCTTCCAAGAGATATATCTTCATGAGAGAGAAGCTGAAGTCTGTATTTTGATGCAAAGGATTTACACCTTGCTCTGAAACAAGGACAATCACATTAGCCAAATCCTTATAAACTAATGCTAAGTCCTTTCACATTTTGTTGATCAAGAATCTTTTTATTGAAACCTTTTTCTTTTCAAACCTCAGGTGGGTAATAAACTATCCTCTAATTGGTCTTTATGCAACAAAGAGCTACCTTGCATTTTAGCTACTTTATGCATGGTTATATTTTCTTACAAAGACACTATTTATCAGGAATTATCACAATCCCACACAGAGAAGTAGTTCTAGAAGCACTGAGTGCATAAAATATTCATGTCGGTAATACAGACATGACAAGTTTCAACTCTCCTTTCAGCTAAACAATCTGCTTCTTTCATACGAACACCACCATTCAGCCCATGGGCTACATAAACATTGTCAAACCTGGTTTCAATATAAAGAGAGCACATTAATGTTCCCACTACTATACATTTCCCAGTAACCACCCTACTACACTGCTTAGTTCAAACTCCATGACACAAAACACATCAGGTAGCTCAGCTTCACAAGCTCAGAAGATACAGACACTGTCAGCTTTATATGAAAGCATTAAAAAAAAAGCCTTTTTTGTGTTCATACTCAAGAGGCTGGCTAGTACAAAAACTCCCATGAGGCTCTCAAGAAAATATGCCTGTGTGAAGCACAGCCCTACTCTGCTTTTGAGTATTTTTTAGGTTATGGTCTTTCATTTACTTCACACAGCCTAAGTAAGTGGGAAGAAAAATAAGAGACGCTTTTCAGAAGGGACAATCCTTTCCATAACCTCAAGGAGCGTATCTAAGAGCAGTGGATCCAGTGATGACTCTCAAATTCTCCTAAAAGCATGCCAGTGAGCGGCTAAGTTTAACATACATGACATAAAAATGTCCACTACAGACCCTCTGCTGTAAAGCAAGACCCTGTTCCAGACACATGAACTTTGCCTTTCACCTGGTACTTGGCAACAGTGCAGCAGCATCAGTCCTAGGATTGGACATGAGAAGCCCCCACACTGCAAGACAACCTCACACGAGCCTCCTTAACAAGCCTACGGTCCCATGAAGTACAGTGCAGGGTCTGTACAAGCAGTGTGCTACAGACATTACAGTGCTCTCCCTTCTCAGCCTGGGTTATAGGGTAGTTTACTATGGGCTGGGGACCAATTTACTAGGAGCTCACACTTCCAGTTTTCACATTCAGCAGCTGGAAAGGCAAATATCCTCATACAGAAAGTTCATTAACCTGGAGATTTTCCATGGCAGACTTCTTCCGTATTGCAGTAAGATGCTATTTTACATTTGGGTTATGATATTTTGAAGCACTTAATGTAGCTGGAAGCCAACAAATACCCTCTAACCTTACCACTGAGCCTGATAGAGTGTTATACAAACTATATCCATTTTGAAAGAACATAACTTTAAAATTGTGTAACATGGTGAAATTAAACTCACAGAGTTAGACACACGAACTTCTACATTATTGGGCAACACTAAGTACTTTAAAGGAGTGAGAAATGGGAAGGAGATTTAGGGATTTAAAGAGCAGCAGGGAATTACAATAAAGTCATCTGATTTCTTAGAAGAAGAAGAATCAGAGTTGAAAGTGAAAGTGAATTAATCCCAGAAATATGTAATGCATGTCCCCTGCTAATGAGACTACAGGGAGCACTCAACATAGGTAGTGTAGGGTCGAATCAACCTTTAAGAGAAACAATAACCATTCTGAAGTCCTCTGACTCTTCCAGGTTCACTAAACTTCATCCAGAATGCATAAACCTGGCTAGGCACTGATCTCATAGGGCAAATCCTCGGAAGGTATAAATCAGAGCAACTCCACTGACTTCTAAAGTCCACTGAGTCCCTGACTCCAAATGTCTGTGCATTTGTGAATTCCTGATTTCAATATACTTTATACAGCTAGAAAGAGCAGTAGAGGCTAAAGCTCTTGCAGTTGTTTGTTAAGAAAACATTAATTAAAATGCTCATTACAATTAACAGCAGGAAATATTCCATATATTCTGATTAGGAATTGAGATTCATCCCCTACATTTAGGTTCAAAGTAATTTTTCTCTAGGCTTCAAAGCTCACTTTTAACCTAAGCCAGCTTCCACTGTCAAGTGTCCATGATAAAAGTGTGATAAGGTTTACTATTAAGAGTTAAATCATGAATGTGTACTGCACACTTTTTCATGCACAGTGTGTCTACTGAAATGCAAGTCTTCAGGAGCAATGATCTGAATATTGTATTATGTCAATCAAAAGGTCTGGCCCAAATATCCCAGACAGAGCTATTTCAACAATTCAACAATCCAATTACCTAGACTACGATAGACCTTCCAGCCCCATGAATGTAAACTCTTTCCACTCAGGCAGCTCGTGTTGTGTTGATAGGGTTGTACATCGTGAATAATTTTGTCAAAATATAGTGTCTCAAACATATAATTGCCAGAAGAGATGTAATATGTAGGCTTGCAACCTCAAGTGCAGTTGTCTGGTATATATATGATGGTGCAGACTGTACATTACCATGTACAATTCCAGTTAAAAGCAATGCAAGAAAATAATATTGGACTGACTATTATTGCCTAATACACAGAATTTTCAAAAATTTGAAATAATCCAGAATAAATTAAGATGGAATTAATTTACTTGCTTCACCTAGCATATGGGGGATTTCTGAAGATGCTTCTACTAGTCTGTGTAACTGATTTCGGAGGATGACATTGACTACTTTTTCTTTTCTTCTCAGATCAGACAAATGGGCACATCCTGCATGTCCTTCTAAATATGCCTGAAAATACTTACTCTAACAGATCCCCAGAAAAAAGGCTTCCAAGGTCCCTACTATTTCTGAAGAGGCTGGGAAAGAGAACATCAGCCTAAAAAGGGGGGCTAGAAAGTGTTCTTCCTACAGATTATTCCATCTCAACAGAAGTAACATTTCAGGTGCTTTCTGCCTTCATCAAGAAGGCAGGCAGAAAGAAGAATGAGTTCTGCCTTGCCATCACCAACAGACCTTTCTGAACTTTGTATTGTATTCCCCTTGTATCATAACACTCCTATTCTTCCATGAATCTTCTGAGAAAAAAATACAATTACACACTCACCAACAACAGCCTGGCATACCTTGAGTTTAGCTGGTGAATCACACTGAATTCTCCTATGGCCATTCTGAAGTTTTGATTATCCTACTAATTTGCTGGGGTTAGTGCACAGTAACTGGGGAGGCCTCACATCATTATGAGTTTAGATGATAAGCCATACCAAGGTGCTAGACATAGCATTTTTGACTAGGTCAGGAAATAAGACTTAGACAAGAGAAAGAAAAAGATACTGTATCTTGACACCTGTCTGGGTGGGATAAAGAGACATTCACTGGGGAGGCTGGGAGGTTTTCCCCCAAGCCTGCTGTTCCACCTAGCAGTTCTACTTTTTAGATTCTCAAGAAACAGAAAGAAACTTATGTGGGTACACAAGTGTGAAGAATCAATGCAAGTGTGAAGAATGAAGACCCAGTAATAATCGAACAATGCTACTGCCTTATTTCTTATTATTTTACTGGAGATCATTACCTTGAAAAGGTAGTGCAACAACCCAGTGATTCCTCAGCTCAGTGTAACAGTCAATTTTTAAAAGACACCAACTGTCACAATCTTTTACAGTATTATAGGTTGGGTTAGAAGGGACCTTTAAAGGTCACCTAGTCTACCTCCCCTGCAGTGAATGGGGACATAACTTTATTCTGTATTTGACCATTTAAATCCATGAAATACATGAGGATTTTCCTATTTCGTGTATTCTGTCCGTAGCAGCCTCATACAATCTCCTGCTGCACTGCTCGGAGACTTGGAGGATCCACAGGCAGGAGTAATCTGGGTTACCTAATCCATAGTGCAATTAATTCCATTTGGGTGGCTGACAGAGAGCTCACTTTCAATTTACATCACGATTTTGCCTCATGTCATTTTTTTCTTGCCAAAATGCCACTTCTGTGGTGCCACCAGCAATGCCTGTTGAGTAAGAGGGACCACCGTGCTCGGGGCAGGCAGAGAACTGAAGGCTCCTCTGTGCCGTGCAGACATGCCTGTTGGCAGAGATCACACACTTCAGTCAGAGGGAAAGCTGACTGTAAGCTGCTCAGCCACCCTCCTGTGAATCATTTTTATTTCTGTGGCTTGACTCCTAAGTTTCCTTTCCCCTTCCTTTCAAATTGATGTTGTAATATGGTCACACTGTAGAAACTTGTATCTCGGCAGGTACAATATTCTACAGAGCCACACAGCCTTCTGATATTTAGGAGACTGCTCCTGATTCATCAAGGCTTCCCTTGATGACTTACAACGGTTTGGTCAGGTCGCAGGGTGCAGGCTGCAATTTCCTTTGCCTTTTCATTTGTATTAATCAGGAGTTTGGGGACTGTCTGTCTCCGGGTTTCCTCGCCGGCTCCAGGCATCACTGCATCACAGCGGCACCTGGTGGGACGGCTCCGGCCCGGAACCCGCTGCCCGCTCTGCTCCGCGCTTCAGACAGCGCCCGGGCATTCAGAACGGAAAAGAAAATAAGCCTGGTTTTGTTCTTGCAGGTCTCTGGGACATCTGCTGATGTGAAAAGTTCGGAGTTAATATCACTGCACCCTGCTCTGGTATTCACTAAAGAGATGCTGAGCGGGGAACAGACTGAAGCGCAAGCCACGTCTTAGAAACAGGGGGAACCAGGAGGCACACACCACACAGCACAAAATGGGGTTAAAAAAAAAAAAGAAAAAAAAGCTGATAAATAACTCATGGCCAAGGCCTCTCAACTTTTGATTCATTAGCTATCATTAAAAATTTATAAAACTATATTAGAAGCAAAGCTCGCTTCAACCAGCCACATGTATTCTAGCAAGAGAGTGACACATGGAGCCCTTTTCTTTTGATTACTGCCTTCAATCTCATCATTTTTATTTTATGGGACACAAAGCATCAAATTCAGCTTCAGAAATACAATGTTCAAAATATAGTGGCCAATAAAGGTTTCATCTTTTTCACAAACTAGACCTGAAAGAGCTTCAGTTATTTATTTTTATAGCAGTAGCATACATATGTGTATGACACAGTAAAGGATACTGATCTCTGAAGACCTCAGATTATCTTAAACTCCAGAAAATCAATATCAAATCCTGTGTTTATGGTAGTTTTCATTATTTATTTTAGAGTCTAAGAAACTCTGGACAGTGGGGGCTACCAGTCTTGCTGAAAAAGAACCAAGTAAAGTTGCAGTCAGATTTATAGGTCAAACACCACACTACCAAAGAAACCATTTAACCAAATCACCATGGTTTGTCATAAAAAAAAAAAAAAAAGCCATATTTGCTAAAAAACCTGTACACTGTTACTATGCCTCATCTAATTACTTTAGTCACTATGGCCAATGCTGAAGGTGTACAAGGAATTTAAGGACTCCAGCAGAGCTTCAGCTGCCTTCAAGGGCACTACCAGCAATTAACAGATTGCAGCTGGAGGGGAGGGCGTTGCTGTGATCTCCAGATGCTCATGGATGCATTTCAGCATACATGCAAATGAACACCAGCCATGTTAGCCTGTGCTGGCAGCTTTCAAGACTACCAGCATTTAATTAATTTTCAAAAGTGCAAGTTCATGGCACACACGAGAAGATTGGAGAGGAAGGCAAGAGAGATAAAAAGAGAAAAAGAGAGCCTTACTCTTTGAAAACACTTGGATGGAGGGAACATCAAAAGATAAAAGTAAGGATTTTTATATCTTTAAAAAAATCCACTCTTTCAATTATGGTTGCTAAGCTAACTGAGGAAGCAAACTACTAAGTTAGTATACATTAAGTATAATTTTAAATCCCATATGAACTTATCTGAGTTGATTAAGAACGAGAAGAAACAGTCTTTCAACGTGCATAAATTGAAGTACAGAAATACTAGCTTAAAAGACAAAAAAGGCCATTAAAGTGAAATGGTGCTGCCTGTGCACCACCTACATTTTAGGACCAATCTCTCACTGCTGTGATGATTCTGGCACTATTTCCATGTATCTGAAATAAAACATTTAAAAGATAATTCTGACTGTAAGCATCCCTTTTTTTGCCTTAAAATGTAAGAGAAAAACATTGCTATTACTATATAAAATGTCTATATATGCCTCCTATGAAATATTGTGATCTGTTCTTGTGACAAGCACAAGGCATAGATACGAAGAACTGTTAGAATGATTACAAGCACTGGAAAAGTCCTGCAGGGTATGGACTGGAATTACTGATGGGAATCCTTTTATTTTAAAGATGTGATAGCTAATAGAAGCCATGTTTCAGGTTTGAGAAACACGACAAGATATATTAGACATTCTTATTTATAAAATATAATTAATTTGTGGAATGCACTGCTACCACACCACACTGACATCAAAAGCGCAGCAGGATTCAGATAAGGTTTGGGTAGATAACATGAAAATGAAGTGTTACATCAGAGGCAATTTAGGAAACACAAGGGATTTAAGTCCTTTTGCTAGTACCGTACAGCCCAAAGTCTAATTGACAGGATAAGAAAATACCATAAAGTGAAAGCCATTGCAAAGTCTATTATAGTTTTTTTCTACACTTTTGTCTAAAGTACCCAGTTCCAGCCTATCTTGAGAGAAGGGAATGTGACTTAGATGAACCACGGGTTTCATCTGGTATGGCAGCTCCTACATTCTTTTTTTCCTATCAGATAATCTGTGGTAACTAGAGTGACAATGGATGGGTAACCATCGTAAGAAAAAAAATACTCTATCATTCTACTTCTCAGTGCACTGAACTGAATTATGTTAGGTTAAGTGTTGTCACACTGAATAATCTCCATCTCCAAAGACACAATTCAGTGTAACATGCAGGACATCGCACTCAATGCTGATACAGACCTGAACAGAGACGTGGGAGTGGACAGGGGTGGAAGATAAACATGAAGTCTGCTGAGACCTACAGCAACTGCAACAGTAATAAAAACTATGTTAGGATATTTTAATTTGAAATGCTGTTCAAATCCAGAAATAAAATTTTTATTTTTGTATTTCTGAGCAATAAAAATTACTCAAATATACAAAGCACCTGCCTTTCCTCTTTCTGTTTCTCCTCACACTATGTAACTTTGTATAATCACAAACTGTGTTTAATGTCAAAGAAATTCAAGGGCACCTCTCACTAGAACAGTTGTGAAGGTAGGAGAAAGCCAAAGATCCTTTAGCTTTTTGGAAAAAGTGATCATATTTAGTAAATGTTAAAAATTCATTACATCAAATTAAAGCATATCAGTTATTTGTTTTTCTCTAAGACATGAAAAGAAGTTATTATGAGAATCAGGAGTGGGAGTTTCAAGATTTTCACACTCCTTGGAAGCTGAGAGTTGGTGTCTCTAATTTGGCTTTTTCCACACGAGAAAAGGAACAATCTGTCTCAGCTCTTCCTAAGAGCAGCAGAATTTTTCAATGAATGTAAAACAGGTAGCAAAAGAGGAAGACTCAGCCACCTACAACCTACATCATGGTCATCATGGTCATCTCTCTTCATGAATTCTGTCTGCTATTCTTACCCCTCTATGTCATTTATAGTTATTTATAGGACCCTTGTCTTGATGACTACCCAGCCCTGCAAGCAGCATGGTGCAAACAGAGCACAGACACCCTAACTGCTGTCCCCTGGGTTTCCCAAGGCAGAGAAGAGATGGCAGACTGTCTCCAACACAGTAAGAAGAGGCAAGAGATAAGAGGACATGGATGCCAGTGGGAATGGGCAGTGCATGAACCACAGCCTGCCTTTCAGGTACCTCCACCTGCTTCCAGGTACCCCACGGTCTTCTACCTGGACAAGCCTGCCTTCCCAAAGGTACAAAACCAACATCTAATTACATGCAGGTAGCTATACAGCTATATACTCAAGTCTGGGAACTTGCAAAACTGAGACCTAGGTCTCTGTTTCAGTGTTCGTTTTTCAAATAAAAAAATTAAACCAGGAGTTAGACGACTTAATAAAGAGAATTGGGTTTTGCCAGCCCATGAAGCCCCATAGCTAGCATGTGTCAGCAATGAGATTTATAAATTTGCTGCTTCTTGTATTTATAAAGAGATTCTCCAAAAGTATCTGGAGATTTGATGTTTGACAGCTCCACATGTTATGAGAACACCCACATCGTACACAACAGGGTTGGATTTTAAAATAAAAGTTGCTTATCATGATAAGATTTTAAGCAATTTATTGCAGATTTAATGCTGTCTATACATCTCTTCCATTACCTTCTAAGACAAACAGGTTAACCATTCTTCAGGGAGACAAGTGCCAAGAATTACTTTCAAGGTGCAACTGAGCAGTCGCCGTGCCCAAGCAGCCACAACTCTTCCCATTCTCTGCCACAGCAGTACTGCCATTTTCACCAGCCCCAAACTGCCTTTCCTCTGCAATGCTGCAAGTTGTTCCCAAACAAACAACAAAATGTTGCTGGCACCATCTGCTCCCTGGAAACCTGCCAGTCAGCCGACAAACCACAGAGAGGAGCTTGTGCTGGGTTTTACTCCATATCCATCCTTTCTGGAGGTTTGGCTTTTGCTTGCTGTCCTCAGTAGCCCTCCCAGCAGCTGCAGATAGAGCTTTGATCCTTTTATGAGGACAAAAAATCTGCAATCTCTTAACCATTTCCAACATATTCGTTGAGATGACTTGGTCTCCCCAGTTGCAGCACAGCTATGACTGCAATGAGGTCAAGTCATGGAAGAGTATTTTGCTCTCAGTAGTCAGAGCTAACCTGAACCTTGTGAAAACAAGTAACGGGTTTATAAGGAATATTTTGCTAGTCACTGAAATATAGACAGTTTTGAGAAGAGAGGAGCAGAGCTTAAGCACACAGCATCATTCATCAGCATTTCAGAGATGAAGGAGGGGCTATGATATATAACTCTCATAGTTGACAGCAAATAGACAGGAAGCTCACAAAGATGAAGCCTCCAAATTTGGTCCAGACACTACAGACAACTTCCTCATGAAAATGTTCAAGAATATTTTTGACCCCATGTTAAGACAGTATGGGGGTGGACAGAATAAAAAGAGGGGAGTGCGGTGTAGGGCTACAGAGAAAGAAAATCTCCCATAAATTCCACACTGAGATTGCTAATATCTATCTGAAATGCAGTTTATTAATTTATCATAATAATCACTGGTGTATGACGTGATGAATGCACATTTCACCTCTTCTATATCTGCTTGCAATTGATGCACAGAGAGCACCATTTTTTATCTTACCATTTTTCATACCATAGCTTGTTTTTTTTTTCTACAACTGGTATTGCCTCTGTGAGGCTCTTTTTGCTGTAGCTCTTGGCTGCCTGTGTACAATGGCAGCAGGCACTGGCTTCAGTGCTGTGACATATCTATTTAATTAACCCAGCTGTTGTATCTGCAGTGTGAAGTACCTACTGATGGTGCCATACTGGAAAGCAGGACTCATAAAAACATTAAAAAAATTACAGTGCCACTTCAAAAATGAAACACAAATAAAGTCTGCTTTAGAAAAAAAAAATAGAGATAAATACATTCCTGACTGCTTTGACTGGTCTCTGCTATCCAGGTATATAACCTATATCATCACTGAAGACTCCTAAAAGTAGTTTCATAGTTTAAATTCACCTCTTTCCTCTTGAATGAAATGGACAATTCATCTGCACATGAATAGAAACAGATCAACTACTAAGAAAAATAGTAATTCAACATCAATCATTTCCTGGTAGCAGTGGGTTTTTACCTATGTTTCTACCATGTCTGTTCTTAAAATTGCTTCTGCCTATCTTGGCACAAGATGTAATGCAGGAACATTCCCCAACACAAGCAGACACTGCTTTTTCCTTGGAAGTTCATACCATCAAAGCCACACCAACAAATCTGTCCATTTATCAAGCTGTCATTTTGCAGTGCTCTGAAGAGAAGAAGAAAAAAAAAAAGGATTCACTTAAGTTGAAGATTATGAACCTATTGCACGTGGACATATTAAGTATCATTTAGAAAATCTCTCCTGGTCATCTTGAGTTGGGCCACACCATGTATCAGTTGTACAAAAAAAAATTTAAAAAACACAACAACAGCAACAACAACAAAGAAAATAACCCCAAAAAAGAAGAGCATCATATACAGCTTATTTGAGATGTGCTGTCCATACAGATGCACTGGTTGATATATGTGGGTGAAAATTAGTTAATTTCTTTAGAAGAACAGCATTCACTGGAACTACATTCATATTCAAGGAGACCTCTTGACCACAACAACTGGGGCAAACAGGACATAGCATCTTCAAAAGCCTCTACACTCCTTTACCACCCTGAAGAACCCTCTGCTCAAAATCCATATGGAAAATAACTCAGTTATCTCAAATAAACAATTGCTTGCTCTTCTTAAGTAGCTGTCAGATTCCTCCTACATTTTCCCCAGAGAGCTGAGTGGACTGACAGCAGTTTCTAGAATGAAGGCATCTGAGTTACTGGTGTCAAGGCTGTTGGTGCTTGCCATCCAGGGTTTTCTCCACACCAGATAATGAATGCAGAAGAGAACCCTATTCCATGATGTGCCCACCCTTGTGAAACAACCACCAAGACTGTTTCCTGAGGCCCTGCTTCATGGTCTTAGAGTGTTCAAGCACTAGAGGACAATTAGTCAGGAAACTTTTCTGACTGCAAAGGAGACCCACTTTTTTCTCTATAAGGAACTAGGAAAACAGGAGATTCCAGCAATGGTGTGCACAAGAAGTGGTCAGCACTTGCTATACCACTCTTAAAAGCCCACAGCTTTGCTCTGCCTTATCTTGTGACTCAGAGCACACACTGAGAAGCATTTCCATATCACCTGCTTATAAAGGCATGGATTTTTTAGGGCTAAATACTCAAAACAGGCACAGCTACACAAAGAAAACTGTAGATTTTGTTTCAGAAGTGCATCTAACAATCCCAGCAGGGTAAGGCTGCTACAAAAATCCTCCCCAAATGCTCCAGAATATAGGTAGTTGGAACAGTACAACAATACAGTCTGAATACAGTTTATTAAAAGAATAACCATGTTTATTTAGTTGGGAAAAGATCTGAACCTTGTGGAGCAGCTGTTTTTGCAGCAATGACCAGTAAAAAGATGAAGAAAAGATGTCTAACATCACCTACCTTCTTGCACTCTGGGCTACTGCAGCTACAAGAGTCCTCAGGAGTTAGGTATGGTTTTAGTGTCCACTGTCATCACAACTATGTAATATAAATATATATTTAGTCTAGTTTTAAATACATTTTCACACGCATCTATAGCTAGACAGCCAGACAGAGATAAGGTAACTTGCCCACAAACCTAGAGCTGAACCAGAATGGCAAATTTCTACCTACTGCACAACCTTGTTTCATCTGTTACAGTCAAGATCCAGGTGAAGAAAACTTACACTAATATTTTATTTTCGGAAGAGTCTGAGCAATGGAAGTTTCTTGTAATACTTCACCTAGGGTACCTAGCCAGAAATCTGTAAATTGAGAGAGATGCACCTAAATCTATTTCTAGTTCAAGATGGGACATGAACCTGGAGGCCAATTAACTGCAAAGAAAAACATTTTGATTGAAGCCGATTTTCAAGGCACTCAAGAGACTGCATCCCCTGCGAGTAAGAGCAGAGGGAAAGATACAAACAGAAAAAGTCTCTGCTACAAGACCATCCTACAAATGCAGACCTAGAAATGCACTGACCTTTCCTGTGACCCTTTTAGAAGAGTGATTTTTGTAAAGCCTTTGGTTTTGTAAGCAAAGCATTTTAGTTCATTTCCCAAACCTACAATATACTTTGTAGCTCCTTCCTGAAACAAACCTGTCTACACAAATATTTGAAGACTATTTTCTTCATTCTCACAGTTTGAATTCAATAAAGTTCACCCTCAGTGGTACCTTCTTAAAAGATGATGATGAAAGTTCTGATGTCCAGCTCAGCTTCTTAAGGACTACTGCTACACAAATCCATTAAATAATGCAATTCAGAATCTCCAGGAAAGGATATTTACAAGCCTTGTTTTAACCAAACTGACTAAGGGTCTGTAAATAAGGGGCAAACTCTGACTCAGCTATTCAGATTGGTACATCTGCTAACAACAGATCTCCCAATTGTTAAATCCCTTACCTACACTTTCAGTTTGATCCAGTGGGAAAAATCTCTCACATTAGGATCACGTTCAACAATTGTACTAATGGGTCCCGTTATTCATACTGGTTTGTAGGAAGATACAGTAGTGATCCCCAAATACAATAAACAAGGAAAGTATCAGCTCCACAGAGCCTTCTCCTTTGTCTCCACTTCCTTGCCACTTGAGGACTTTCTCTTCTCAATGGCAAAAATACTACCCTACACATAAACTCAAACTAGCTGCAATAACTAGCCAGCATCAAGAAACTGAAATGCTTGATTTGTCTTAGCTCCCAAAATCTGCTATAGAGAACACTGTGTGATACATACTTCAGCATGAATCATTTCAGAGCAAAGATAAAAAAAAAAAAATAAAACCAATATAGCAAAACATTTTGATCACTGTAAGCTTGAATATTAACTCACTTTTTCTAGTTCTATTCACCAATTTTAGCTAAAACTAGTAGAATAAAAAGCAAAAAAATGACTGTTGTAAATGCCAGTAAAAATGAATGAAGCATTAAAAACTAAATAAATCAGAAGAGGAATACTGAAGATTGTTCCATACATTCAGAAATCTCCAAGAACATACAAAATACTGGTGTTAAACCGAACTACTCTACCCTGTTAAGGTTAATATTAAGTTGCAACCTTATACTAGGCTACAACTGGTAATTAGTTCAACAAAAGCAAGAACACTGATGCTGATTTAATTTCACTTTAATTTTAGGTTTTCATCCCACAGGTTTTTTTGCTTTGGTATTCCAAACAGGTTTCTCTCGTGCAGAATTGCAAGGAGGTATTCTTTCCCATTCTTATTAGTTTTTTTATTGGTCCCACTTAATTGCAAACTAAGCACTTCAGGCTCAACTGTAAAGCAAACTCACATTATTCTTATCTGTCTGACCCCTATTCAAGCTGAACCTACAAGAGTATCCTTAATATTTTTGATGATGTAAGGTTCCATTATTGAAGAATCAGGCATCGTAGAGCATCACTCTTCCTTGTCTGCTCTGTATTTCACCACACTGGCAACATCAGTACCAAAATGGGCAACTGTCAGAGGATTCTCTTGTATACTCTCCTCCAGTATTCCTTAAAATAATATATACATAATACGATCTATCACAGTAATTCCTAAGTAGGTCACTAGATTTTAGAAGCAGACCAGTTCTGCAAACCCAAATGCCTCTGCATTTGTTAGTGACAGGAAAAGGTACCTTCCTGAGCCTGAGGATGGTCCAACTGGTTCATCCCCTTATTGCTGTATTGTCATGCAATAACCTACCCCCATGTCACTAGGGTGCCATAAATCAGGCCCCACACTCAGGGAGGCCATAAACCCATCAATGGCAGATAGCCTGCATCCAGCTAAGGTCTAGTGAGAGTGATCTGAAAACTCACAGCAGGAAACTTTACCACAATCATCTGCTATACACAAGGCAAGCCCAACATTTCCGATACAAGGGTCTGACCCACAAGGAAGCTTAGGTGCAACCTTTCCACTTCAGAGGCTTCTCTCAGCGTTGACTTTTTTTCAACTCCAGCGCAATATTTTCAAAACCTCTCCCTGGGTGATGTCCTTCAAGCCTTTTCTAGGTATCCAGTCACAAATTTGATTTTCCTCCTTTTATTCTCCTGATTCTTCAAAGATCATTCCAGAAACCTGATTTGATTAGGAGTCTCTTTTAACGTAAGCAATTCATCCTCGCACACACAGAGCTCTTGATTCACCTTTTCTTTAATTTCATTTCGCCCGGCTTTCATTTGAGCTAGCTCAGTTTTAACCTCTGTAAAAGCTCCATCTACCTTGTTTACTGTTTCTTTGATTTGAAAGATCTCCTCTATTAAGTCCTTAAGCGACAACTCCGTGGCTGTTTTTGGCTCCAGCTGTTTGTCAGGAGAGGTCAGCCACTGCCTCAGTCTTTTATTTGTCTGGAGCAACATTCAAATTGTTTTCACAGCAGTCATTTTCTTCCCATTTCCTGCCATCGCTGCTCGAAAATAATAACTAATTACCTTATTTCTAAGGAGGGTTTCATCTCTTTACTTCATTATCAAGGGCAGGGAGCAAGACCGTTTCAGAGGCTGGTACCCTGAACAAATTTCCTTGAGTCTTGCTTGAGGATGAAAAGTGCAGTAACAGTTAACAGTTAAAAGGTACTTTCTCCATGCATTGGCCATCCTGCAGGAGAGAGCTTGAGGCTGGTGAGGAAATTAACCTTCTTAACATCCTTCTAGGCAGGTAAGTATTAGATCTTACAAACAAGGAAACCGGTTGCAAAAATACTGCATTAAAAACTTGCGTACAAAAACAAGCCTTGTCCCCCACCCCCCTGTTTTTTTTTAAGCTCAGGTTAGCAGGATCAGTTCCTCAGCTATACAGGAAGCCCAGGGCAGATCTGGAAATAGAAGGTTTCCTGCCTTGATATGTAGTTGCCAGACTATCTGCTCTCCCCTAAACACATGCAAAAATGTGCTCAAAGGAAGCCAGCCAACATGCAAAACTGATAAAAGAATAGTTTTAGATTGGAAAAGGGACATTCTCAAAGAAGCCTTTATAGTTTAGTCTATTATTTCATCTATCAGTCAGTTGATGAGGAAGATACAAAGGTATAGCATGTGCAGTTAGGTGGGAGGTTTTGTTTGTTTTCCTTTTAAAATAATCTTGACATTAAATCATACCCCAGCTGTACAGAACCCACCTGAAGATTAGCATAATGTAGATTAATATTCTACATTATTTTTAATTATTATTATGAGCACACTGTTCCTCCCCACACACACAGAAAGTACCACGCTGAGCATTATGCACTGGCAGAAACACATTAAAAAAGGCAGACCACTGACTGAAGTTCATAAGATTTAGGATGGGATTCACCCAACTCAGCACCAGCTAACTAGAAGCGAGTCAAAAAGTGTAAACTCCCTCCCCAGCCAACACAGCCAGCCTGCTGTCCCAGGGGAAAAAGATTCCACCTTTACTGGACACTTTTATTTAGATGAGATGATTCCTGCTCTCAAGGTCCCCCAGTCTCCCTCTCTTCCATCTGAAAGGCTGGACAACTAGAATATTTACATGTGATGCCTAATTTTTAGGCAGTTGATTTGAAGTGAAAATTAATTTCACTCTTGCACGCTGTTTTCCAAGTGGATTAATTTGTAGTTCTAACATCAGATTTCTGCTACATTATGTTGTTTATAGTAGTAGCTATTTTTCTAACACTAAATCTTTAGCACATCAAAATACTGTTTCAGTGCTACCTAGGACTTACCTTGACTGGCAATACACTAATAGAATTATTGCAGTTTTCTTACACTACAAACCTGTGATTCTTACAAAAGAGAAAACCACAGTCAGATTTCTAACCTAGTAAAGGAGATCTAATACAGATTTAAAAATACTTAAGTGATTTACAAAACTCCACAGAAGTACCCTGACAGACATTTTAGATTTTTGACCTTTCGCTTACCAGAGGCAAATATTTGCAGATAGAAGAAGGGTTATCAGATTGTTTCATATATAAACTCAGGCCAGTTTCTTTACAAGAATGCTAATGATAACCCAAATTTGTCATTTGCCATGACAAATGAGCATTTCAGGAGTAAAACCTAGAGTATCTTGATATGAAGTCTTAACATAGACTTTTAACAAGAGAAGTATAAAATCTTCCAGTAGTAATTACAAATCTCTAAACTGGGGAGTGAAAATTAAAAAAAAAAAAGATCATTAAGTGTACATAAAAAATAATCACAATCTTTATTTCGGGGATTTAATCTATAAACAAACAAGCAAACAATTAAATGTTAATACTTTCTTACTGCATTAAAAAATAAACAAACAAATTTTATCTGTCCTGGTGCAATCTATTCTGTAAGTCATAAAAAAGAAGACAAGCCAGCTGGGTCTTGAGTCCTATTCTCACTGGGGCCCCTTTTCGTTGCCAGAACAGTGTAAAGCAGCCTCTGTGTAAAAGAAATGAAGCCCAGATGAATGTATAGCAGAGCACAGTGATTCTATAGTTGTAGCTATTAGGAGAAATCCAGAACAGGATGTAGGAAAATCGTACAAGCAGAATCTAAAGAGACAGAGGCCACATCTGGATAGAAGATTAAATGCAAGTGTGCTATACATATACAGGACAGAAAAATAAAATTACTTGGACCTAAACTGAGACATATCACAGCGATGACACAAAGAATAAACAGCAGCACTACGAGCTACATTTGCTTACCAAGCAAGGAATGAAATTTTATGAAAAAATATTATTTTAAATTATCATAATGCTGGGATTCAAACCCAGTGCATTTAGAGACTGATATTTCTAATCTTTACTTAGTGTCTGCAGTAATGATTGTATAAAATAAACAACCAAAAATTCCTAGCCAAGCAAAAAAAAGCTTGATAATTTAACTTCCTGGCTTGACTTCCAAAAACTAATGCAAAGCTTAGTAGCTGCACAGTCTAATAAATCTTTTGACTACAGCTTTCTCTTTTTTGAGAAAATGGTAAATATTCATATGAATATATACAGTATTTTCTATATTATATACCAGAAGTAGAGTCAGAACCCAAGAATGTAGATCTTTCCCCCATTCATTACAGAAAATATTGCTTGAGGGAAACTGTTTTAAACTGATTTATGTGGTAGGCACAGAAAGACAACCCAGTCAAATTGGACAATGTGGCAGATGGTAATGGATTTATGCATATTTATGTAGCATGTATTTACTTGTCGACTTTGTTATCCGTTTTTTGCCCCTTCCAAAAGTAGGTGGCAATTTATTACAGCCGTGATGCTGTGACTGCCTGACACTCCCTTCACAGCCCTTTCCTCTCAAAAGGCTGAAAAGCAGCATGCTTTGTGCAGCTATTTTAATTGTTTTACAGTTTTATTACAAAACATCCTGTCTGTTACACTAGGCTTCCTGAGGCCATCATAACAGTGTTAGATGCTACTGCTTAAACCCGCCACGGGGTATCTGTTTTTACAGTTACAATTAAAGTCCGTAAATAGTTCGCCAACATGTTAATGTTAATTTGTCTTTTAATTTATTTGACCTTTTAAACTAAGCCAGCAGCTCACTGAGGTAAGGGAATGGACAAAGGTTCCACCGTTACCACACATTCTTACAATAATGTGCTCTCTGGTTCTCTTCCACCAAAACACCCGACTGTTCATTCGCAAATGCTTTTATACATTCTAAATCACGTAAGGCAAAACATAGTCACATTGTGATAAATATGCATATGTTTTACATAACACTAATGCATATACCACCAGTATAATCTCTAAAATTCACAATAGACTAACAGAGCAATCTGAGAACAGTTTCTCAGCAGTTTCTAAAACCTTGATGCACTGAAACTGCTGCTGACTTACACATCCTTACATTACTAAGGAGTGTTTACAGAACACATCAAAACTGTAAGCACAGATCATGAGGATCCAGATACCCAGAAAACAATGAAACGCTTCAAGTTTTCATACCATTTTCTCATCCAGACACTGTAAATGTAAAAAAAAAAAAAAAAAAAAAAAGAAAAAAGAAAGGTGTTATCAAAAACATCCAACACCCTTGGTTCTGATTTAAAAATGCAGTACTATAGCTATTTGCCTTACATTCATCTGTAGAACCTGATGCAAAAATACCTAGACACATTTCAGTATTTAGAATTATATAAATCTATTATTATGTTCTATAACATAATATTGTATGTATATAAATTCAATGTTCTAAATAAATGCAGTTTTACATTGATTACATATGAATCTTAAGTATATTTAATTATACTCCCAAGCTGCAGGGAAATCTCTCTAAGTAGGGTTTTAGGACTACTTGGACTAGGTCAATTTTAAACTAGTTTTAAGCTAAGTTTGCTTCACTTCCCCACGTTTTTGATGTATGTGCCCTTTGCCTATAAGAATTGTAAGCTGTCAAGTCTATCTAAAACCAGGCTAAGTGAAGAAGGGTACCACCCACCTCAAGAGCACTCCCTGATAAATTAGATATTGGGGGATGGTGAGGAAAGACTCATCAAATGATCATTTACTGTGAGAGGTATTCAGGCTCAAGTAAGAGGCAATAGAGAGGAGGGAGAAGGAGGGAAGCTTGGGGGAAAAAGTTAAGAAGGGGAAGACGTGAAAACAGGAAAACAAAAACTATCATCTAATATAAAAAAAAATAAATCCTCATTTAAAAAAAGGATAGAAAGTATGCATTCACTCCCTCCTGGGTGACTGAAGTTTTTTACTCCTTTTCTTGCAAACCTCCCTCAAGATGACCAAAGCCATACACTGTTACTGCCATCTTCCTCCAGTTACCAAACCTCTCTCAGCAGCAGAAGGCATTACTCTGCTGTGCTCCTGAGCATCTACAACCTCCAGCTTTCATCTCTCTGCAGTACAGTCACCAAGAGTTAGCAGAAATATTTGCACTAAAGAAGACTGCTTTGCAGAAAAAAACTAGCTTGGTTTCTGGACAGGGAAAAAAAAAAGCAAAAAGAGGTATTAAAATATATGGGATTTTCAACCAATTTAATTCTAGCATCAGCAATAAGATCAATTTTGCATCTCTTCTGCTTGATTTTAGCTCCTGCTAGTGCATACCATCCTTACAGATAAACAATGCAATTAAAAGAAAACAAACAGAAAAAACACTAATTGAAAACAAACAAACAAAAACCAACCAACCAACCAAAAAACCTGCCCAGTTAACACATCTTTCTGTTTCCCTTGTGCTGTTGGCAGAATGTTCAAGCCGCCATGGGATTTAGTGCAGCGAGCTGTGACAATAAGATCTTGGGCTGCACCTCACCTTAGCACTGAGGCCACACAATATGAAGAAAAATGCTATGGCTGGAAGTGGTCATCAGTCAATTACTCACCCTTTAAAATCCTATTATCCTCCAATTCTGCCGAGGGAAAAAAAAGGCACTGCTCAACATAGAAAAGCAGAACAAACACTAGCTTTTTAACCAAATGTATCCAAAAGAGGTTGTCTATCCATATGCTGCCACTCACCCAACAAAAAGGCTTGGTTCTGACTGGGTGGCTCACAGCACAGCAAGCAAAGTTAATGGTATTTTAAGAAGAGAGGTGTGTGCGGCAATATTTGACTTAAGGCTGTTTAGCACATTGTGGCTACAGAATAGGCAATAGAGATGAGTTCTCGATAGAGTAGATAAAAGGAATGCAAAACCTAACCAAATGAAAGACTAATGCCTGCCAGGTAAAATGCAAAATTGTGTCAAGAACAGTATTCAGTAACAAGACGGCAAGACAGATTTCAAAATATATTTCTAGCAGAGCGTAAGGTAAGTGCTCCTTCCATTACAGAAACCTGCTTGAGTGCACCCACATTTGTATACACCTTTCACACAGCTAAGAACATAAATTACAATAAAGCAACAATTTATCAGATACCATCCTGTGCCACAGCAGGGTGAAAAGAATAAAAGCTTTACTCTGGTATAAAATGAGATAGACTTTTTTATAAGTTGACCACCAATACAAAATTTATCCCGCAGTCTGAACTCCAAAGATCTTAGACACATTTCTCCCTGTCCTCACATTTACATCTCCACAAGAAAATCCTGTTAACATAATTAAAATGGGGGGGGGCTGCCAAAGGACAGCCTTTTCCACTGCCCTAAGGAGATGAGGCTGCATCACCTACAACCTGAAGACAAGCAAAGGAGCCTACAGGATCCTGCACAGCTCCTCAGAGCTGTCCGGTCCCCAGGAGCACAAGAGAAGGAAAAGTCTTGCAGAAAGGTGTGTGGATAAAGCTCCTCTTCCCTGGCAATAACGGCGTGAGGGATTATTTCCCAGGGACAGAAGCCCTCTGCTGGTCAAGACTTTTTATAAGGTGATTTACAGCGACTCAGTGCACACAGGTTTTGTTTTATCACTGGTTTTCCTACATTGTAGCAGAGCCTTGAACAAGAAATGCAAGAACACATTTCACACTCCCTGTGAGGAAAAATCACCTAAACAGATTCTTGCAATCTAATCTTCTCTTTTATTCTTACTAACTGGGTAACTTTACTTTTGTTATTTTAAAAAAGTGCTGTCCACCCCATAGTTAAATGCATTATCCCTTTTTAAAAGTGTTCATGACTTAAACAATCCTGACCTCACATACACACTCGACACCTCTTTCATTCTTTCACACAAGAATGACAAGAACCATGTTACTGAGATAAGTACTCAACCCTGCAATTTGTTCTCCAGCACAGGTATTTAATATTTAAATGTATTAAATTTTTAAAAAATTTTAAATATTTAATATTGTTATTGAACATCCAATTTAGGCTTTCAAAATTATGTTTAAAGACACAGCAATGCATTACCTCACACTCCCAAGAAAATAGATTATTAGTCTTTAAAGTGAATCAAATCTTTTTTTGGCTTTGGCTATGAGCAGGATTTGAAGGAGATACATTGAAATTTTTTAAATTGATTTTGAGTGCCCAAAAAACAAACAGGAATTTCTGGTACCTCATCATAAGTGGAATTCTTTTCCTGCAAGAAATGAGTAAGTAACCATCTTTTTGGATCAACCCTTCAAGTTCAACAAAGAGCTGAATTAATTCTTGATTTCTGCAATAGGCTTGTTCCACTCAAAAAAACCCAACAACAACAAAAAAGAAGCCTCTGTGGACAAGTCAGTCTTTGGATACACAGATTTTATCATGCACACAAATAGAAAAACACAAACATGATTCCTTGTCTCCACACCCCCCTACAGCTGTTATTATTTATTTATTGTTATTACCAAGATGCCAGGGGACCTCAGTCAAGATTCAGACTTTACAGTCTAGTGCTTCACTCATGCACCAACAGAAAAGGCTGATCCTGCATCCATATTGTTTTCACTGCAAATTCAGCATTTAGGACATAGAGAAACTCTGAAAAAAAAAAAAAAATTGATTTCACACACCTTAGACCAATCCTTTAAAGTCCACAGTTTTGCAGCTCATGTGTTTAGGCTTGGCATCTTTAAATCCATCCAGAATAAAGAAATCCATTAAGTTATATAAATAAAAGACATCTAGTCACTAGTATAGTGCTGTACGTGAGAGTTCTGCTGTGTGGTGGTGGAAGTAGTGTATTTCTAAATCTATACCAACAACCAAACAGTAAATTAACGCAATACAGCAAGTCCACCAAAAAAATCCTAGTATTAAGGTGTCTCTAAAAAGTTAAAATCTAGTATGGCAGGACCTTTAAAAGTTAAGCTAATGCCCTTTTATATTAATTACAGATTAATCTTTCCATCAAAAAAGGGGTGACCAGTGTGGTAGAGTACAGCACTTCTGTACATGTAACCTTCAGCAGCTGATCAGTACCAGGGAAGTCACTGCTTCACTGCCAATGTGTATGTTGTGTGTCACTCTAGAAATTACACCTCCTAACACTCAGCAAGACCAAATGTGTACCCATCCAGCTCAAAAATCCAGCCTCGTGGGTACCAGCAGTTGCCCATCTATCCCAGTGTAGCTAGCAGCTGAAGCCTTTTCCATGGAAGGAATGGGGCTCTTCTAGGGGAGAGGCAGTAGTCTGGCCTGAAGATCAGAATGAGCTGCAATGAGATCCCCAGCACATCACTCTTTTTAATGATTATTGTAGAAGACATCAAAAGCCTCTTTCATACATAATGAATTCAGGTTGTCAATACCTTAAATCTGTTATTTTCTTACTTCTTAGCATCTACTTTATTAGCCCAGACAATGCCTCCTTCATGTTGAGCTTCCTGAGTGGTTTTCTAGACTTTTTTAAAATTACAAACAGAATCTCTACTAAAATATTTCACTGCTAAATTCTAGGGTAAATAGGACTGATTATGCAGGCTCAACACACAGCCTTCTGTTAAGTGTTCACAGTGTGCAACTACTACATTATGGTCCTCCAGAACAGAACTAGGTGAGAAGGAGGCAGTTCCCAAGGATGCTGTGCACATGCAGCTTGTCACAGGACAAAAACAGAAGCTACAAGTGCCAGTCTAAGATCCAGGAAGGAGTTTGCTCTGGTGGACACAAATTCTTGCTGCCTGTTCAGTTCAAGCTTCTTGGTTTCTCTTCTCCATCAATCCCTTTGGGTGCTACTGTCCTCCGTTTTCCAGAGACGGAAACGAGTAAAAGGCATTGCACCCATGCAGGGTGAAGTTTTATTGAAAAGGGTATTCTCAGCCAGTCTATAAAAGGATATAATTTTCAAACATTTTTAAGAGGAAAACAGTAATACATTACAAATCAGTTCCTGTGGAAACAAACTTGTACTGTGTTATATTCTCTCAAGAATACTCTACATAGCTAAATAGAGGAGATTAAACCTGGAACTGCAATTAGAACAAGTTCATATTGAAAAGTCTTTTTGTATAGCTCATCATTTGATAGTTCTGACAAAGTATTTCCTGGATATATCACAAATGTCTTGTATTGGCGTAGGAAACAATGTACCACCTCAAAGATCCAAATTATGTGAAAACCCATTTATACTTACACCAATTTATACTTAATCTTGAGTATTTAAGACCAGATTTATGTTTCTACTTAGATTAAAACCACTATCACAGAGACAGACAGAGAATTGGAGTTATTCAGTGTGGAAAGGAGAAGGCTCTGACGAGACCTTACTGTAGTCTTCCAGTGTCTGAAGGGGAGCTACAAGAAAGCTGGTGAGGGACTTTTTAGGATGTCAGGTAGTGATAGGACTAGGGGGAATGGATTCAAACTAGAGGAGGGTAGATTTAGATTAGACGTTAGGAAGAAGTTCTTTACCATGAGGGTGGTGAAATACTGGAACAGGTTGCCCAGAGAAGTGGTGGAAGCCCCATCCCTGGAAGTTTTTAAGGCCAGGCTGGATGGGGCTCTGAGCAACCTGATCTAGCGGGAGGTGTCCCTGCCCGTGGCAAGGGGATTGGATCTAGATGATCTTAAAGGTCCCTTCCAACCCTGAAAATTCTCTGAGTCTAAGATCACAGAACAAAAAATTTGGGTTTTGAAGCTCAGAGAAGATTTAACAGCAGTTGAACCAAGCTCTTTGCAGGACAGTTACCAAGGGCAGAAGTTATTTTTAACAAATTGCCACATGTTCTAAAGGTATTACACAAGGAAAGTGTACATAGAGAATTTAACTCAGATTTCAGCAAAAGCAAGCTTCCTAGGAAAGTGGGAGCAGCATGCCAAACCTGTTGTATTAAGACAGGTTCTTCAGTGAAACCCAGGCCTGGTTCTTCAGTGAAACATAGTCCTCACAAAGCGGGAATAAAACCTGGGTTTAAAGAAGTGTCAATTTTTGATAGCTTTAAGGCTCCCTTATATCTCATGACACATTACACAGCACGAAAGTATCTTGAAATCTGTATCCAGAGTAACTAGAGGGAAAGACAAGGATAAAAAAACCTACTTAACTGCAATTTCAAAATTAACAAATGAGACCTTGGAGATCTTGTTTGCATCTCAAATGCAGCACTGGGAAATTGTGGTTTTATTTGTAGCAAATCTAATGATAAACAAACATATGAATACAGCTGACACTTTATTGTATCTTATTTTCAGACATAATTTAACAGTGTGCTGCACTGTTATCTATCCCTCTGGAGTCTGGCTCCTGTGCCTACAAAATCTGGATTACCTCAGGTGGCAAAGGTTGATGCATCCACACGAGTTTCAAAACCTGACACCCATTCAGCAGGAATGGTGAACGGTTTGTGGCAACCCAATTATGAGGCTATCATGCCTCAGGTTTCTCCAGACAAATCCTCTTTTCCCAACCAGATTTTTCATGCATATAGAAAAAAAGGACAAGCATGCCGTTGAGGGGCTGATGATGCTTTTACTCGGCATAAGGCTGAAAGATGGTAATGAAATAACTAAATGCATTTAAGCAGATCTCCTTGGTAACCTAAGTAAATGTACATAAGGCAGTCAACATAAAGATGTGAAGACACCTCTGAGCTGCAGTGCTCAGTACCCTGGTGGTCTCATTCTAGTAAACTATTTTTCCAGTATAGGTGACAGGAGAAGAGGGGGAAAAAAATGTGAAGACAAGGAGGGCAGTGTTAACAGAGCAGTATGTTCAAGTGCCTGATCTGACAGTTTGCAACTCAGTCTGCTCTCTATTCCGACAATTCTCCCCTTCTTTGCTTTTTGATTTCCTTCAGATTTCTTTGAAACCATGAATATTTTGTTAAATTTCTTTCTCAATTTGGTTTCCTGACTATTTACTAACATCTCTTTTACTCCTCCACTTAGGCTTCTCTCCTATTCTGTCTCTTGTGAATCTTTCTAAATCAGAGTTTTGGTTTTTTTAAACTGCATCCACATTTCACGACTGCTCTCTCCGCACTAAAAAACAAAACAAAACAAAACAAAACAGAACCTATTTAAAAATATGTACTAAAATCAGTATTCCCCTCATGCAAGAAGCAGCTTTGGGGGTACTGGCAGCCCTGCTGGAGGCAGGACATTGGCATTACAGCACAGCTAATTAGGTACCTTTTCCTTCAAATTCCATATGGACTCTTGTTTTCAACATGCTTAAGTAAGACTCATCACAGCAGTTATCTTCTGGACTATGAAAAATATTGAAGTGTAGCACATAATATTTATATAAAAGCATGTTACAAATTGATCCTGAGGGCGGGAACAGTAATTTTGCTGTCTACACAAACTATCTTTAAGTGCAGTTAAGAAATCATTTCACAGGCTCAAAGTATATAATAAAATGAAGGTAATAAGCATGACTGAGACACAGAGGGAACAAATTATCTTCTGGCAATATACCCTACAATTGTGACTGGATAAAACTTAATCTGCAGCTGAGCAGAAAATGGATAATCTGAAGGGATTTCTTCATTTACAATGAAACAATCTGCTATCCTTTGATAAAACAGTAAGAACTTACAATATTACACAAATTCCAGAAAACAACACAACAGGACACAAGTCCAATAGGGAAAAAAAACCCAAACAAACAACAAAAGTTATTTGTTATGTTCAGCATTAAATAGCTGCTTTGGTTGACTAGAAAATACAGGGTAATAGAACAGCCAGTCTTACAAAGCCTCATGCTTTGTAATTCCTCCTTATGAAGCTTCATATTCCTCCTCTGCTCACACATATTTTTTGCTCATACACAAAGCCAAAGTTTTCTATTGCTCCATCCTGTCTTCCTGGTACTGACCACCAAAGTTACACTGAATTCAGGCAAATTGAAAAAAAGATTTCCCATGAGACAGCTACTCAAACTCCACTTACAAACCATGGACTTAATTTCCATATGAAATTAAATTATATTCATCTTTCACAGATGAAGCACCTGAGATTTAACTATGCAGAGCAATCTTTCAGCAAGATTATTACCATTTGCTTCTTGTGATTCCATTTTCCAAACACGTTCTGACAAGAAACACAGAAACTAGTTTAGGTCAGCTCTTAGAAGCAAAAGCCAAAAGTATAATCATAATTAAGAAACAATACATTATATCAAAAACACCTTCCTATGCTTAAGTAGGCAAGCGACAAACCAATTTATTTTGTGTTCAGTAGGCTGTCTGCAGACAAGAGAAAAACAGAGTATATCCCTGTTTCCATCACAGTAATTACAGACACAAACTGTGAATTGACTCATTTACAGTCCACTGTGAACCCCTCCACAGAAAAAACCCTTGTAAAGCAGAGGGGATTTTGTGGGTTTCCTCCAGACTACATCAACCTGCTACTTGCAGATGGGGACACTGCACTTCACGGGCAAAGTACAGACACCAAACTGGGTTGCTGCTGCTGCAGACTTCAGGCGCTGACTTCAGTGGAAGACAGCCACATCTTGCTGTGGGGAAAACAGGCCAAGCAATTAAATATGCATCAGCATTAAAGCTAAATGTACAGAAATAGCTTACAGACATAATTTTGGCTTACCAACTCTGCATGCATAGCCTGCATACATATTTCATTTTTAACTACGAAGACAAAACTTTTGTGCAATATACTTTCTGCGACACTATCCTTACCATTGCATGCACCACTGAGTCTTGGAGCAATAAAAAAATAATATGACAGCATTAGCAGGAATTAGACTTCTTTTTTTTGCTAGAAACTTGTTCAAAATATAATCAGCTTTACAGATAATACCCAGCACATTGGCCCTTTAACATTAATGAAAAGTATCTTATAAAATCACTTGCTTGGTGCTTAAGCCTTCAGGTACAGCTCTGACCTTCCAACTACTTTGTTAGTTAATACCTTCATTAAAGGACAAAAAATTAAGATGTCTCTGAACCACTCCACCTTAGAGCAACATCCAGAACACAAAAAAAGCACAGGAACACTCGGCTACAGCTGCGCATTTCATGTTTTCTTCCAACAGTGAAATGAGGCTATCAGGCATTCAACATTTCTGTGATTTAACAGACAATGGATCTCTGGCATATCCATAGGTACAAAAAGGAAATTATTTTTCTCCAGCACTACAGAAGCTTAAAGTAGTCTGATAAGCCCTTCAAAATATCAGCAATCTTATATACAGATAAAGACAATGGATACACCTACCAACATCTGCTGAAAGCCTGCATCTCCTCTTTTCTTCTTCCAGCACTTACCCAAGCTAGCATACACTTGTGTAAGTCTTTAAAGCACTGAACATTCCAGCCTGTCTCAATTCTATGATGTCTCATTTATATAATTAGTACTAACATATGGCCCACAAACAGTGTGGGAAATCTAAAATATTCTTTGGGAAGCTGTCAAACCTAAAGGGATATATTTTTCAATAAGTGAAAAGAATTAAATATGCAAATCCTGCTTACAATAAGGACAGCAAGGAAATAGATATCTAGCATGAAATGCATGCTTGCTCACTGTATCAAATGCTATTTTGCTCTGTTCCTTGGCAGTGCCCATAGAAACCAGAATATACAGTGGTACATGGAGAAGCTCTGCAGCCACCACTGTGCCGGGATTTTAGCAGTGGTGTGGAAAACCACACAGTAGATAAAACCATAAAACCAGATAAACCCATTGTGAAAATGCCAGCTATAGTTAACATGCTGACCTGAATAAGAATTCGTGGCAGATTGAACTAATGCATATTTTTTTCAGAACTTCAGCTGTCCCTCAAACAGGGACACTTCTGTAACATCTCCAAGTAACAAACAGACCATGTGCATAGCAGGGACCACTTTCATGTGAGCTTACTCCAATTCTTTCTCCAGAGATAAAAGTTCAACATCCCCTAAAAATCTCTGAGCTAAGTTTTCGTTCTTCTTCACTGGTTTCCAAGTAGGAAAGGTGTATCTGATTCAAGCATGGCACAAACCCACCACAGGGAACAACCAAATCCAGCAGACAGCAGCAATAAACATGGAGAGAATCAGAGCTGCTGCCTATCCACATATTAGCAATAGGTTATCTCCCTCCCCTGAGATGAGTTCAGGATCAACTCAGTAATCAATTTTTAATTAATCAGTTGTAGATTATTAATCTAGATGACACTATTGGAAATTTACAGATCTCCCACTGGCAACAGTGAACTAAACACCAGAGAAGTTTCCACAGTATCCGAGTTTTCTCAGTTTCCCTGTGAAGTCTGACTGGCTTTCCAAAAGATCAAAGGAACTAGAACAGACTAGCATGTGTGTAGCAGAAAAAATTCTTTGTCAATACCCTGCATTTACAACTAACAACTTCACTCTTCAGTCCACCATTTAGTAACGAAAAATCTGAAACCATTTATGATCCCATGTTAAGGAAAAAATATGCTCCAAATATCCATTAGTTTTCAGAATAATCATTGAAATTTGAAAACATTTCTCAGAACAGTTGTTAGTAAAGTAAGATCTGTTCAGTAAATCCGTAAACAAGCAGAGTTGGCATTTGACATGTCTTATGAGAGTGAGCTGTGACAAATTACTAATGATGTCAGTCAGAAAGCCATTAATAGTGTGCTGTAAAAGGTATAAAGACATGAAGAAATCTGGAGATGAAGTCCAAATGCTGAGCTGGGATAAATAGGTTAGAACTGTTTTCAGTGAACAACACTCCTCACATCAGCTCTAAACCTGTCCCTCCAAACACTCTGCACCTTTCATTGTTAAGTGAATTTACTCTGAACACCGCAGTAGCCTAAAATGTGCTTTAAATGTGTGAACAGCAGTATGTTGACATAAAATGTATTTTGAAACTTAGTTTCAGCCCCAAATGTGCAACATTTGCCTACAGTAAGGGCTTCACAAAGCTGGAAAACTGGCAGTTGTGAAAGAGAATTGGAAGTGTTAACAGGTACAGGGAAGAAGAACTTAACCATTGCACTTCATGGATGCCAAAATAAGCAGGTGGCAAGGAAGACTGCAGAGGGAGGAACCACTTGGACAGAGCTGGTAGCTGTAGAGAGACAAATTGGCAGCGCTATCAGTGAGTTTCATAACAGGCATTTCCAGTGAACAGAAAAGTAAATAATAAATACAGGTATAGACCAGCTGGAGGTGAGAAAAGATCTGTGCGATGCAGAGTTTTCATCCTTACAGCAACTAAGTGTGTGGGGCCTTCCTTATTCTTTTAACTACATGCAAGTTACTAATTCCATCCAAATCCTCCTTGCAGCTTGCTAGCTGTTGAAAGCTGTCTGATCCATCTCTCACAGGTTTCAAAGGTGGAAGGAGAAATGTGTTAAGATGATGTCTTAACTTGTCCAGATAACTGAAATTTTTCTAAAATGACTATCACTGTTTTATCTAAGTGCTACACACACAAGCAAAGAGGGAAGCTGGTTTGCCACAACAAGAAATGAAAACAGATCCAAGGTGTTCATATTCACACTTAATTACTGAATAAATGAGAGCTATTGCGTGGCAAGGTGATACAACCTGACACAGTACTTTCAACCTTGTTATTTTCCTGGTGTGTGCAAGTCTGAAAGGTTTTGCTCTTCCTTTCTCCCCATCCCCTTCCCTCTCTCATATTCAGTTTTTAACTTTCACAAGAGGATCCAAACATACAAGGTATCATATTTTTGAAACCCATTTGAATTCTTTCAGGCATGCTTCCTAGAAGCTGTACGGCAAAAATTACCTCTGCTTGAAGAGAAGAGTTAGTGGACAATTAAGAGGGCATGGTGAACTGAGGCCACAGAATTAAATATTACTTAAGAGTAGAACATGCAGTGACACAAATGACATTTTTGTAGGGAAACAGCAATTTTAGCCTCAGAGCAAATGAATTTTGTGCATCCTTACCACGGTTAAACTGTTCTTTAATAGAAACAAAGCATGAGAAAGAATACAAAGACTTTTAACCACAAGGGAGATTACAACCTAAAACCTTAAGCAAAATTTTTACTGGTATTAATAATGTTAGTTTGTGTTACTGAAGTAAAAGAAAGGGATTGTTAAGACCTTCACACTGTCAAGACACCAGAGCAGCACAAAACACTTTTCACACATGAGAGAACCCAACCTAACAAGATTCAGAAATAAAGGATACTATATCTATTAGATCTATAAAATCTAATTATAAGATCTATAAAAAATCTATTACTATATCATACTATAGAATCTGTCATATATATTTTGGCTAGGACCAGGGTAATCAGGATGTGTTTAGTCAATGACTCTCCCGGTTCCTCTCCTAAAACATGTAAAGGAAACAACACTTTCTTCAGATTTCACTTTCAGAAATCTGAAGAGAACCAGAACTATCAGTAGCCATGGATTTTGATGCCTTAAGTAATTTAAGATATACATAAATTTCAACATGTAAAAATATATTCTTATGTTTTCAAATACAGCATTAAAGCTAACATAATCAGGTGGGTGTGCTTGCTTCTTCTGATATTAACAGCCTTTAAACTTCATTCCTTTAAATTCCATCATTATTTCCCAGTTAAAAAGCATTCATATATTTGACACAAATCTCAAGGCATTTTTGCATGGACCAGCCTACCTGATGATCATTATTTAATAAGCTGTATTACTGTTTATTTTGGAATGCACAAGGTCACTCCTCCAATCATATAAATCATTAGATATGTTATTTTTCATTTAGAGAAGCACGAACCTTCTCCAAAAATCTTAATTTTTCATTAAAAAATAGCGAATAAAAATAACCATTATAATCTTTAATTACAAAGGAATACTACAGGTAACTATGGTGGGAGTATGGTAATTGAAAGACACCAGTCAGTGTAGCAGGAATGTAATTTTAATATTCACAACAACAACAAAGAAAGGATTTGTCAAAAATTAAAAAACATGAACACCGAAGTTCTCAGGAAATTTGGAAAATTCTTTATTACTAGAAATCATTTTGAGTTCCCTTTTACAGAAGACTCCTTCAGCCCTACTGTGTTACAAAGCCGTAAAATCCCAAATTTACACTGATGACTTCAGGTACATGGACAAGAAAGTAAAGCCATCTGAAAACATGCATCAAGGTAGCTGAACAGTTTCTGTAGGCCAGTATCAAGTTACTTTCTGTCATGTTTTCCATTTTCAACAATGTAAATTATTAATAATAATTTTTAAAACTATGTAAATTTTTCCAATGAGTGGAAGCGCAACTCAGAAGTAACGGCAGTGAAATAACATGCAACACAAAAATATTTACAGGCTCCTTAAATGTCAGCCATAGTCTGAATGCCCAAAATCACCCAAATCACCTTCCGCTTTCTCATTACCTGCCCTGGAAGCACTTCAGAAAAATTCAGGAGAGCACAAACAGCTCTTCACAGCAGTAATGTGACTCAGGAGATGCAGTGAGGCTGTGCAGGGAATGCATTCATGATTTTTCAAACCAATGGCACATTGTCCTTTGGTTCTAAAGCAATTCCATCCTTTCCCAGTGTTCACAAACAACAGCCAAGCACACACACACTAGATAAAGCTCTTCTGACATGGAGTGATGCTTTACCATTGCTAGTGACATCACCCTTCTCAAAGGAATTTAGGCAATGCTGAGTCAATGCACCTGTAGAGGAAATAAGAACTGCTCAGGGAGCGTCAGCTTCTTTTACTCCTTTCCCACTTTCCCCTCTTTTGGGGAGTCTGATGCCTCAACCTGTGAGTTTTTAAAGCTTGCCCAAGCAAGACTCCCATCCTCAGAAACTCCAGTTACACCTCAGCCTGCTAAAAAAGGAGAATTCATTTTGTCATGGCTCTCTCTGATGGAAGCCATGGGCTGATGAAGAGCATCACCATGTCACCACGCAGTGTGCCACAGAGCAAGGCTGCACAGCAGCCTTCATCCTGGACCAGTCATCACCTGGCACACCAACGTTTCATCTTCAGATTAGTGCCTTCCTCCACCTCTTCCTCCATCCATTGCACTCTACTCAAAGAAGTTGTATTAAGGAGACTGACATTTTTGGCTCATAGTTCTCTATCATAAACAAAATCACTTTACTATGGCCACAACCAGTAAGGCACTTAAATGAAGGCTTAAAGAAGTCCTTGATTAGTTGTGTTAGGACCAATGAGGAACACATGAGGTTAAATTTCATTTCATGTGTAAATGCTCTGGAACAGGTTCTATATTCCTACTGTAATATAACACCTACAATTTCACTTCTTTCCAGGCAGTTCCTGTTTCTGGTATAATACACTTGATTCTTTCACCAAATAGTATAAATAGTTACATTGTCTTTTTCCGACGTTTCCTCAAAAAAGAAGGAAGAAGCACCTTCACAAACTGCCTTTGCTCCCCTCCCCTGTATTTTTATCCTTAAGAAAAAATACAGTCGCTCAAGGGGAAATACTCTGTGACATACCTGAGTTCCTTAAAAATAAAATTACATGCCAATAAAAAACAGTTATTGACAATTAATTACTGGCTACTAAGAAAGAGCTGTGTTTTCAAAAAGGATTGAATACCTTCAGCTTTTTTTTAACAATCTCGTAGGGAAAAAAACCTGTAACACAATTCAAAGACAAAACAGAATCTTGCAGATCTGCTACAGCACTTTCAGTAAATGCACAGTAAGCAAAATACATTTTAATCCTTACATACAGTCTCTAAGATGAGGTAGGAATTATTGCACTTACCAGGAAGATCTGTCAGATACCTCCCCTCCTGCTATTTTTGTGCTCCCTGCAGAGCCCAGCCCTTGCTCCTCTTCCTGCTTGGCAGCTGGAGAGGCAGGTCAGAGCAACATACACTGGAAAAACAACCCAGCTAAAGCATCTGAGGCTTGTGTCTTGTGAAGAACCAGCCCAGCACACTGTCTTTCACAGCCTTACTGGCCCATCTAACCAAACTAAGCTGAATTTCATGAGTCTCACTGAATGCAACAGTACAAAACAATATCCCTTGGTGATACAGTGACTGAAGAAGTAAGATTATTTATCATTTTGCTTTGTGAAGGGAACTTCTTTGCAAGCAGCAGGAGGCTTTCTATATAATAAAAATCTTCCTTGATTGGCTCTTTGATATTAACAAAAGGCTCTATTCTATCCTCAGTGAGAGCACACAGTTTCCCTTAATGTTAAAAGAAGTTACACATGCACATGGGAAAATTTTCACCATAATCTCTTGAAATACATTTCCCTTAATGCTAAAAGAAGTTACACATGCACATGGGAAAATTTTCACCATAATCTCTTGAAATACATTCTTCACTTTCCACAGCTCTTCACCTACAGTCACACTCTGAAGGCAAAAACACCCAATCTGTTTAAAAGTTAAAGGCAGGCAGTGTACCTCAGAGGATGGAAGTTCACATAGCACACTGCTAAAGCCAACCAGCCCCAGGCTCTGGGACCAGCCAGACCCTCTCTGCAGTAAGTCATATTCTGAACTTATTCATGAAGGAATAAGGAATAGGAAACAAAGTTTACAACCAGAGTCATGGATTTCATACACAACTTGAAAACCCAGTTCCTGCACTGAATAAATGGAAGAATTAGGTATCACCTAATTTCTACTTATTTTCAAGATGAAAGCAGCACTTGTGTTTAAAGCAGGCTGGTTGCACAGCAATTAGTTTCACTTTATATAAAGGTGAGATTCCCCAACACACCAAAAGCTACAACACCTCTACACTGATGAAAAACCATGAAGGAATACTGGGTATCATTATACTAAGGGGGGGGACACACACTCCCACTTCAGTCCTGCACAAATTTCCAGGTCAGTTTTAGTGCAATGATTTGTTTGTGACTCTAATGCTTTTTCCATGGAAAAAATAAAAAAAAAAAAACCCAAAAATCACATTCATCTCCACAAGGACTGCATTTTCCAAATAAAGGGAGTTGTGGCTGAAATGCTGATTACCCAGAAGAAATCCCAAGAAAAGCAAATGTCATAAACTATAACTATATGCTACACAATATATACAGTTTCACTGCAAATGCTGCCCTAGCCAGGAGAACAGGAATGTCTTTTGAGTCCCATTATGTATAGAAAGTATAACGATATTTATGAATGGGCAGTAGCTGCTTGTGCTCATTGCCCTGGGAGAAGCATATATATTTGTAACAACTAGTGGATTTGAAAAAGTTCCACACATTTTGTTTTTTTCAGAATACACAAGATACACCACAGTCTAGGATTTAAGGCTCATAAAAATCAGTCTCAATTTTCACGGGAAGAAAAAAAAAAATTAAAATATCCGTTGTCAGCTGATATGTGAATACATTCAAGCACACACTCCATCCTGGAATATATTTCTGGAAATTGTGTCATGAACCCTTGAATGACAATACTATTCAATGTGACTCAAAATCTGCTTTTCTTGAGAGAATTTCCAGGAAGACACTTAATATTATAAACAATGTAGACAATGTATCACTAGACATTTGTCAGGCACTTTATTTAAAAAAAAAATCTGTGAATAAGCACTCAAAAGAAATTATCTTTGGGGATTTTTGCCATTTCTTCCCTTTTGAACTAGCTTGAGATTTTAGTACTCACTGAAGAATCCCATACTTTCTCCTGCACTGGAGATGCACAAACAAGTAAGATTCTTGAAAAAAAACAACAATCAAAATGTAATCAGACTACCAAAATCTATGATCAATGTAACCTCTTGCCCATCTGTGACTAGTACCATAGAGAAGACAGATATTTAAATGCACAACTACAGAACAACTTACACATAGTAAACTTGCTTTTTCCTCTAAAGATGCCTTAAAATACTGAGAGGAAAAGAAGATATCCTAACCTCTATTGATGCACAAGTTCTAATAATCCTTGTGAAAATCAGTTTTGCTTTTGAAATTCATGCGTTTAAGCCGTGATATCTATTTTGCCACAAGTTCCTGAAGTTAATTATACATTGTGTTTTTTTAAAAAGTTTCAATCAGCTATCCACCATTTATTGCCTTTCAATGAAGTTCTTCATTGTTGCCGCAATGCATTAAAGTGCACGATTTATTTATACACTCAACCACTGACTGCTCCTTCTCTAACCCAAATTGATTCTATTTCTTTCAGTACCTCGTCACAAGGAATTCCTTCCAATGCCACAAATCACTACTGCCCATCCTAGAGTACCTCCTTATTTTACAGTATTTCTTAAGAGTGATGCAGAATAAAACACAGTATTCCTATTATAAAGCATCATAAAGTAAACCAGTGGTAACTACTAACCAGAAATTACTGTCATTCTGTTTTATAAAACTTTTTTTAAACATTTTTTTTTCTTTCTTTTTTTAAGAGCCAGATACAAGCCTAACTTGGTAGCTTTTTGCCAGCAGCAAATTTAGTTAATATTCAGCAACATGCAATTAGGTCAAATTATGTACTCAAAAGATTTTACTTGGATTTGTCAGCTGCGAAATTTCATCTGCCATCAAAGTGCCTATTCCCTGAGCTTTGCTAGATGCTCCCTAAAGTTCCTCAGCTGCCTTCTAATTCATTTGGTATCACCCTCTCTTTACTCAGTTTTGGGGAGCACAATAAAACAGTAACATTTATAACATTTCACCCCACTACACGTATTGCTACATCTTCCATGATGTCCAGGTTGCAAAGTGTCCAAGTGCCTCTGAGCATCACACACACCTTTAAGTCAGTAATAACCCTGAGATATGCTACACCACAATTCCTGTGGAAGGAGTCATTTCACTAAGTCTTCTGTATGCTTCTCTGACACTAAATGTTTCTTACAGGACAGCATTTTGGGATGAGAATTTTTAGCAAGACCAGAAAAAAAATGACACGCATTCTAACACTAAACAATAGTCTGTCTTAGTTTTAGTTGTACCTGTTAATCTTCCTTAGTTGTGCCTGTACCTTCACTGGACCTAGTTCTAGAAACACTCATAACAAAACAAAATCTATTATAGTCTATCCTCTTGTGTGCCTTTCTTTGCCTCTTCATCCTAGGAAGATTCTACTCTAAATAGAGAAAAGGGCCACGGACACCTTGTGATGTGACAAACCCCTTCAATTGCAAGAGATTGTGTACAAAAGATAGTGGAATATTACAATAGGCAGCAATGATCAAGAAAAGGAGAGATTATACTTTGATGTAAACCATCACATTTTCACAATATTTCACTAAACCTGTCTGGCTGCTGCTACCACCAACTGATATATTTTCTTTCTTCTCAGTCCCTAGTTGGGCAATTTCAGACGTGGGGCAACAATCCAGCTTGAAATACTAGATATTAGTGACATTCACTCCTACTGTTGAAAAATCTCTTGTCCAAAAAGACACATTTCTAACCTCAAAGGTCTGCTGATAGCAATGCTTCTAAGAGCTCACCTGCATCCCACACAAAACTTGTACCATTTAAATGTCAGCTCACGAATGTACCTAAGAAGTATAAAGAAAGCACTTCCATTTCTGAGATTTTAGAAAGTTCTTTGGTACACCAGGTTGCAGTCAGCCTCTAGTAAGAAACTGCTCCAATGGATCAGGCACAATTTTATAGCAGCAAGTGCTACATTTAGACACCCTTCTCAGGTTGTTGGTCTTTTTGAGGGGAGAATTTATTTCATTTTTTTATAAAACATTTTTTCCTTGTTTATTTCAGCTATTGCATCTCCAACTAAAATTATCACAATCAATAACTCAGAAATACTCCTATAAGAATCTTCTTTTCTAAAAACACAGTATCAGATGGGCATTTCTATCTTGATAAACAGCTTTCTAAAGCAAAAACAGCACTGACCTCCACAGCTATAAACACAGCATCTGAATACTTCCAAGAAGGCAACACATTTCACCTTCCTAGTGCTTCTTATCAGCAAAAACTTTAAAGTCTCAGAAAAAGAGCAAGTAACAAATGACAAACACTACTGAAACTGGGAAGCAAAGCAGTCCAGTAAATAAAGCTGTAGACTATGTCATCATAAAATATTTAAGAGAAGCAATTCTGAATTAAATCTTTTAGAAAAAGAGCAGTAAGCTATTTCTTTTCTAGAGTGATTCAATACAGTAAAGTCTGGATGTAAAAGCAAGGACAGCAGGCACGTAGCTTCCTTTCTTCATTGGACTACCTTCTCACACCCCTAGACTGTTCCTCCACACTTTATTTACTGGATTGCCTGCTCTTTGCCAATTTCATAGTCTGCAGATTTTGTTGTACTGCTCCAATTTAACCATCACATCTTTCATTTAAAAATTAAGCAAGTTTCTCAGCTCTGTGACTGAAAAGTAAGGAGCTTGAAAACAAATGATCCTTAGGAACACAAAAAGTCAGAAAACAAATGTTTCAATTTAATCTCAACCTTATTTTTTTTTTTTTTTTTTTGGAGACCAAAAGAACTGTATTTTTAATTGGTTGGAGAGTAAGGAATTATGACTATTAGTAATTAAAGAATAAGGAAGCCTTTGTGCATTTGACTTTCCAAGATGTTTATTTATGTATCTGCAGAAAAATAATGGTTCATTCTTTCTGGTTTCTACTAAATAAAAAACAGAAATTAGCTAAGCACACACATTAATATTCTGAAAGGTAGATCTTAACCAAAGACTCCATACATCTGTTTAATAACACTAAACATCAAATTGCTCACCAGGTTGCAGACAGGCTTTCTAGCTGCCCTTCCAGCAACCTGCCTTTACTGGACCTTTTCAGCCTTTGTTTTTTGAAGACTGTAATACAGTTCTGATCAGATGGAGACATGCAAACAGTTCACTTTTCATCATTAACAAAGGTTAAAAAAATTATCCACAAGTCCTCTACAGAGTGTACAATGTACAGATTTGATGGATGGACCACTCATTGGATAAGGAACTGGCTGGATGGTCACACCCAAAAAGTTCTGATCAATGGCTCAGTGCCCAAATAGAGATGTGTGACAAATTCCTCAAGGGTCAGCATTTGGACACATGCTATTTAACATCTATGTCTGAAACATGAACAGGGGAATCGAGTGCACCCTCAGCAAGTTTGCTGATAACACCAAACTGTGTGGTAAAGTCAACACATAGGAGGGAAGGGATGCCATCCAGAGGGACCTTGAACAGCCTTGGGAAGTGGGCTCATGCAAACTACATGAAGTTAAACAAGGCCATGTGAAAGGTTCTGCACCTGAGTTGAGGCAATCCCACGCACAAATACAGGCTGGAAGAAGAAAGGACTGAGGACAGTCCTGAGGAGAAGGACTTGGGGGTGATGTTGGCCCAGGAGCTTAACATGAGCTGTCAATGTGTGCCTGCAATCCAGAAAGCCAACCAGGTCCTGGGTTCCATCAAAAGAAGCCCAGACATGCAGTCAAGGGAGCTGATTCTCCCCCTCTACACTGCTCTTGTGACACCCCACCTGGAGTTATGTGTCCAGTTCTGGAGTCCCCAGCATAAGGATGTAGAGCTCCTGGAATGTGTCCAGAGGAGAGGCACAGAGATGATGAGAGGGCTGGAGCACCTCCCCTGTGAGGAAGTTGGGGTTGTTCAGCCTGGAGAAGAGAAGGCTTCAAAGTGACTTTATATGGGATTTCCAATATCTGAAGGGGTTCTACAAGAACTCTGGGGTAGGACTTTTTGCATGGGTGTGTACTGAGAGGACAAGGGGCAATGGTTGAAAACTTGAAGAAAGAAGAATTAGGTTAGACATTAGGGAAAAAATACTTCTGTGAGGGTGGTGTGATGCTAGAACAGGCTGCCCCCTCCCTAGAAGTGTTCAAGGCCAGGTTGGAAGGGACCTTGAGCAACCTGATCTAGTGAGAGGTGGTCCTGCTCATTCAAGGGAGTTGGAACTACATGATCTTTAAGGTCCCTTCCAACCCATGCCATTGTATGATTCTGTGATTTCATTCTTCATTATTCAGTCATTTCAGCATGAATCCATGCCTATCCATGGAAAGCCTGAAATGCTCATTCAATCCCAATGACATCAGCTGAGGCTTTAGACTAATCATCATGGACACACAGAAGTACCTCCACTGAATATATGCTTCCCTGAAAGGGGCTTCAGACACATCATACATGGGAGATGGAGATCCCCTGCCAAAAACAAAAGACCATGTATGCTGCCCGGAAGTTGCCAATGCCTCATCCCTGGGGGTGTTTAATACCAGGATGGATGAGGCCTTGTGCTATCTGGTCTAGTGGGAAGTGTCCCTTCCCATGCAGGGGAGTTGGATCTTGATGA
Organism: Heliangelus exortis; assembly: GCF_036169615.1. Lineage (NCBI taxonomy): Eukaryota > Metazoa > Chordata > Aves > Apodiformes > Trochilidae > Heliangelus > Heliangelus exortis. The sequence continues at coordinate 33,983,747 of NC_092423.1, forward strand.
TCTTTAAAGGTCCCTTCCAACCCAAACCATTCCATGATTCTGTGACACATGAATGATGAGATAACAAAGATACTTCAGCATTACAGAAACACCACCAAGAGAGTTTACATCCCAAAGCAGGGCACTGTCAATCTACTTGCACAGGTTCTCCTGCAAGTCAGTGAGTCAGGCTTCTTGGGACACCTTCAAGTAAAACCACGTTATACATAGAATCATAGGATAACCTGAGTTGGAAGGGACCTCTAAAGGTCACCTAGTCCAAACCCCCTGTCAGTAAGCAGGGACATCCTCAACTATCAGGTTGCTCAGAGCTTCATCAAGCCTCACCTTGAATATCTCCAGGGATGGGGCCTCCACTATCTCCTTGGGCAACCTGTTCCATTTTTCTACTACTCTCATGGTTAAGAACTTTTTCCTAACACTCAATGTAAGTCTGCTCTTCTCTAATTTAAAATCAATGTTCCTCATCATATTATGACAAGCCCTTAAAACAGTTCATCTCCACCATTCCTGTAGGCCCCCTTCAGATACTGGAAGGTTCCTACCAGGTCTCCCCAGCGCCTTCTTTTCTCCATGCTTATCATCAGTCTCACTCCTGTGCAAGCAATGCCAACCATAGGAAAAAAAAAAATGGAAGTGAATTGGATGGATTAAACTGATTCCATTTTCAACCACCCTGGCCACAGTTTCCCAGGTAACAAAATAAGCCATCATTTGGCACAGTTTCTCTTTTCCATATTAAAAAAAAAAAAAAACAACAAACAACTTCAAACCCCTCAGCTGTCAGTTTTCAACTGAACCCTAATGTTACAGATTAACACCCTACCACAACAAAACATCCTGCACGTTCCTTTAAGGAAACAAACAAGAAGAAGAATGCAATGTTTCCAAGGAAGTTTTCCATTAGAAAACAAAAAAGCTGATTCCACCAGCATGGAATTAACTACATTAACCCAAATTAAAAAAAACAAAAATGCTAAAAAAAACCAACCACCATAGTCCTGAAGAGTAGGTCAAGGGAGAAAAACAAAGTGAAAAGTAACCAATAAATGGTTTCATGTTCGTTACCAATAAAATCTGCATTATACTGCTCAGGAACAAAAGTTTCATCGAAAGTGAAAGGTATAATTTAAAATTAACAGTGTGCATTACATTTGCAAAGCTGGTCTTTTTCTTCCAAGTAATAAAAATCTTTTAATAGGCCTAATGTTATGCAAAACTTGGTGGTTTTCTATTTTATAAAATTAATGTTAACTTTACTTATTTCTCATCTCTGGTCCTGAGCAACAGCTCATGACCAGAACAGGGCTGATGTTCAAGGCAATTTTCATACTTTAGGACACTCACTTTGGCCTAATTGAAAGGAAATGCTGCTTTCTGACATGATGAATTACCTTTTTGACATAACAGACAGGACTGTTGCTTCTCTCCAAGCTCAATCTTTATTTCATGGTCATTTTTATCAAATCAGTGCTGGTGGTGATACATCAAAATGCTTAGAATTTCAATGAAATTGTCACTACAAAGGTTTTCAGGCTTCAGCAAATTTTCTTGGGTTTATTGTGCCTGTGGTTTAGTCTCAGCATCTTTCTGTCAGGTTTTGCTGACTCCCCTGGGTAGCTCCCAGTAAGGCTTAACCTTCTTGGCAGTTCTGTGACTAGGGCAAGACTGGGGTGCAAGCAACCCTGTCCCACATTCTTTGCTTTCCTGATTTTCCAGCAATGAATGCAGCAAGCTCTAAGCTTGCAGCCTGATCCTGGGCACCATCCAGGTTGTATTGTATTTGTGACTATCAAACAATGGGTGGCTTTGTATTTTGTAGCAAGTTGAAAAGGCAGTTACCAGCTACAGGTTGGTAATAAAACCATATACATACACACACATATGTCCTGAAGCCATCTATAAATGTTTTTTATATTAGCTATGGTTATGTACAATACATGTTAGTTTAAAATTGTACAAACTATCTGTATTTAAAATACATCCAAAAATACACAAACACACACACACCTATAACACAACATAAATTGTCATTAGATATACTAAGCTGTTAAGAGGCACAAAACGTTAAGAGATACAAAAGCTGCATACTAGGTATTTGATCCTGTAAAAATTATATTTTCCAAATGATGGTACTTCCAGTAATTCTCTAAATAAATTTATATGGTTTTCTTCCTCTTAAAGAGCCCTTCCTCTCTTTTAATGTAACATTACAACATATTCAATTTCAAAACATGGTAACAGTGCACTGACTTTGCAGGAGTCAAATGATGATCTCCGATAGCTCATCTCTTACACATATGTACTGTTCTGCAAAGAAATTAAGCCAGATGATGCTGAATCAGTTTTCTGAAGCTACCATTTTAGAGAAGCTATGAAGAACTAAGGACAATATGGTTGCATAATTTTTAACAAAACAATATGGAACCTGATGCGATGCATTAATGGTCCATAATGTTATTGAGCAAGACTACAGGAGAGACACTTCACTTGCACTTGCCTGTCAGACAATTATTCTCTACTACTGCAATACTTCATGTGCATACTTCCAAGGAAGACTCATGAATGCACAGGTTCATTAAGGGAATGAGAGAATCGATTGTAAAATGGAAAAGGCCGAGTGAGGTCATATTTCAAAGAGATGAATATGGTACACTCCATTATGTTGTAATCAGCCTCTCTTTCATCCTAAGAACTGTAATAGTCTATCCTAATTTTCAAGAAAAAAAAAAAAATCTCACTGCCTGCATCGTACCTTCATCCCAAATACAGTGAGGAATTCAAATGTGCTGCAGGCAGTTTCCATTTACCATGGTCTTTGGAGCAGACAGTATTGATGTTGCTGACCATTTTTCTCCTTAATAAGAAAAACATTCAAATGCTACTAATATTGCTGCCTTGGCAAACCACATTTAATAGATGGGACTTGCCCCGTACATGACACGTAGAACATCAATCAAGGCTGAATTTTATTTCAATTTATTATGGTTGCTGTCTAAATGAAAAAATGCTTATATCGTTAAAATGTCGTATAATATAAATGTGCAAATGATGTAATCACCCATTTTGTGAGAAAATTCTGATTTTGATTAGAAATATCTATACAGTTGAACTTCTAAATATTTAATAAATGCAAAATCAAAAAAACACAAGCACATTAAGAAACCACAGTAATTGGTAGCTAGTTTTGTGCTCGATAGCTTGTGGTATCACAATTTTGTGCTTTCATGTTTAGAAAATGAGTTCATAAGGTATTCTCTTAAAATTATATGAGCTGCCTTTTTGTTAAGATCATCCAGAATAAATTACTTTAATCTTGACTTTATCCAGGACTCTCACATGTGTGGGGTTTTTTTCACATTACCAGCTATCACAGTTCTCCTCGTGCTGTCTCCAGACTCTGAACCCCACGGGGCCTACAAAAGCCCTTTAAGTTTCCACACCTAAGCAGCTCTGGGTACCACCATGATCCCTAAGGGGTAGAAGGCAACACCTCATATGAAAATAGACAACACTTCATTTTGTAATTGATCAGAAGTGTACAAACCTGTCCCAGTTGAAGAGGCAGAATTTCAGGCTTGGTTCAGTCCCGCTGGCACACAGGGCAACCAACCTTGCCTGGAGCTCACTGCCATGGTGGTTTCCTATCTGCTGCCTCCAGAGCTGCACAGTGCAAGATAACAGCAACAGATGGCCAGATCAACCCAATGGTTTCTAAACCTCATAAAACTGGCACATACTGCTTCTGTATTACTAGCATACAAATTATTATATAAATGTAATACTACCACCCTTTATAAGCAGCTGGCTCTTTCTGCTGTGTTCATTTGCCAATGCTCAAAAATCGAGAGCCTAAATGTACTGTAACACACCAAAGAACAATAAATGCTTACAAAATTTCATAAGCACAGAGCAGGCTAGGAAAAAATATTTCATATCAGTTTCTACTAGAAAACAAGAGTTTAGAATGAATCTGTAGACAGCTTCCTAACATTCTCTTTACATGGACTGAAGTATTTGAAACAGTTTGGACACAAAAAGCAAAAGACTGAACTGCAAAAATAGTCTCTCAGAACACAGAGGAAACCACGTTAAGATGTGATGAAGAGACAGGTAGTCACACACTGCATCACTTAGAGCTGCACTTCTGTCAGGTAACCACCACTAACACACAAGCATCTTTGATGAGAGGAAAGGCAGAAGGCAAGATTTTTGGCTCACACTACATTTTATCATGATCAAGAACTAAACAGCAATCTGAAGTTGGCATTTAAAACAAACCAAATGGATAAATAACTGGAAATCAAGGAAGTGTAGGAAAGCTATATGACAGATAAATGGGACTTTTATAGTTAGATATTGTAAAATTTGTCAGAATGTGTTTAAAGGAGAGCCAGTTAAATCACATCCTGCTGCAGCTGTCCAACTTAACAATTCAACTGTCCATATTAATTCCATTAAACAATTAGAAAAGAAAATCCAAAATATTATTACAAGTAGGTTTTGGTTGGGTTTTTTTGGGTTTTTTGTTTGTTTGGGGGTTTTTTGTTTGTTTTTTCCTCCAGGTTTAATATAAGATACAGTACTCTCAACTTCAAAGAGTGATGAATTTATACAAATTGTGTGTATTCACACCCTCAGGGCCACAAAGCTGTCATCCTACAAAATCTAAACTTCACTATACATTTCTGCAGACACCTTAAAAAGGAAAGAAAGGATTTTCTAGCAATTACAGACCTGGCCTGACATTTAAGAGATTTCAATTTAATAATTTTGTCTGCCAGACTTCCCTTCGTAATCCCAAAGAAAGTTATTTTCCTTACCCCAGTTTTCCTTCTTTAAAATGAAGATTGTTAAACACCTGCATCAAGCATGTTTTTAACCAAGGAGGGGAAATTATCTTTTTCTTCTGTATTTTTTTTTTTCATCTCAGGTATAAAGTCATCTGAAAACTCAGCCTTCCAAAGGCTTTGAATGTGTGCTGCTATGTATCTTGAAAACAACAACTGTATCTTGAAAACAGCATGCTGGAAGTAAACCCCTCATATGTTGCAGGTCTTAATGTCACTGGAGAGCCTTTCCTTTCAACACTACTGCTCTGTGATAAGATATAGAAGAATGAGCACTGGTGAAGTTAATAAATAAAATGCATTCATGGCCCATTACTTCAAATAACTTTACTATATAAATAGTCCACTCATAAAATAATGGCCTCAATTAACATTTAATTCTCTCACAATGCATTTGTTATGTACTGCGGGGATTAAAAGTTCTGCATGAATAAAACTATTCTAGAAGTGCCACAACTTACAAGAGAAGTACTGAAGTATTTTCCACTTGATTAGAAACTGTTCCTAGTCCTGTTTTTGTTTTTTTTACCCTCTCATCCTTCAGTACCAGGCCTCCTTGTACTAGAAGAATTATACAAACAGATACTCCACTACATGCTGAGGCTCCCAATCTGCCTTGCTTTGAAATTCAGAAGTACACCATTTGAAAATACATCAGTACACTCTGCACTACTACAGAGGAGAAAGCTAAGAGGTCCCTCCACCCTTGTAGTCCTGTAATTTTGCTCAGGAAGCAAGTGATGAGATTTTGCTGTGTAAGTGCATGGTTCTTTTTACAACGAGGTGAAATGAAAAAAGGTTTCTCAGACACCCTGGTCCTCATCAACTACAAAAATACCACTGCAGGGGAGCAGACACTTGAGAACAAGATCAAGGCAACAGTGGAAGAGTCTTTTGGACATTATGTGGATGTTCTGACCATATCACATGATACAAGGGCAGCTGTGATGCTTGTAACTTGATAAATCTAAATGTCATGTGAAAGACCTCCCCTCACTCAGCAATCTTAGTGATTTCCAAGCTAATGCATTCTCCTTTAGCACAGAAAATTAAGAAGTTAACTGGGAAAGAGAGTATCTTTGTAATATATGGTTGCTTTTATCCTGCAACACAATGACTGAGCATTGATGAGATGATAACTCAGTCAATTAATCAAACACCAACAAAACGCATTCTAACAATGACTGCCACATTCATGGTGTCATTTTAGGAACTGACTCCAGTCACACACAGATATTTTTTGTCCCATGGGTTTGACCTGAATCCTAATGAAATTAACTGCTAGAAGAAACGAAGCCAGTACAAGCTACCAGCTTTCAGGGCATGCTGCAAAACCTGCTGAAAAAGCAAACAAATGCTTCCTCAACAAGCCAGGAAGGAGGAAAGCCAGAAAGCTCCTGGAAATCTAAAATGGACCTCACTATGCTTTGATGAAGAAGTGCTTTGATGGTGAAGTGATGGATTTAAAAAAATATTAGGAGTTAGCATAAGATGGAGATCTGAATATAAAAATCTTGCCAGCACCCATTATCCTCAAAATGTGCTTAAGGTCATGTTAGGACTTCTGCCTGTGGGTTTGTCTAAAGCTTGAAAAAAATCTAATTCAAGGAAAATGAAAAAGAAGTGCTTTTCAGCTATTATTTTCTTGCAAGTATTGTCTTATTTTAAATTTATTGTTAATGCAGTATGTTAGGAGTTGTCCCTAATAAGCTTTGCATACATCCAAGAAAACTGCATACACTGACAAAGATGCTTCTGGTTTTGCACAACACATGGCTTTTCTTATTATATGTTCTCTCTTGAAAACTACTCCCTCACAAAATGAAAATTCAGCAGAATCACTAATAGCTTTCATATTTCAGTCTAATAGGTAGCGTGGCATTGCACTGCCACCCACCTTTGCTACAATATTGCACAGCACATTTAACAGACATTTGCTTCCCTCACACAGTCCTTATGTGCAGCTTCTGCAGGACCTTAGTATTAACAGTTAACGGAGTCTATGAGCATAAAGCACATTTATGAACACCTGCTAGAACATTTTATTTGCCTTAAGAGTTTTATTATAAGTTAAATTTTCTTGCTATGCTTTATGGGCCAAATCCTGGTACAGTTTTAGCCTAAACTCCTATTGATTTTAACAGGGCGCAGATTTGATTGCATGAGGGTCTCCATACAAATTCAATACAGCTTTAAAGAAAATGGGATAGCTGGTAAGCACAACAGTGGACAGAAAAAGCTAGTGCCTAGCAGCTTTGAAAAAACCCAGTGAACTCAGCCTTCAAACAGAATAAATAAATCATAAACCCCACGCCCACAAAATCTGTAACCCTCGCATCGTATTACAAAAATCCACTGACTCAGAGGGTGAAAGTGCCAAGCCACGCAGGCATCCCACCCACAAAAGCCTACAGCCTCCCATGCCTTGGTGGGATGTTCTACCATCAGCTACTACTTAGATCTCTCACCGATTACCAAATTACCCATTACCAAAACCTTTGTGCTTTGTTTTAAAGTTTCCAAAGGCAAGAATCTGGCTACATCTTCATCCATTTCCTCCACTGACATGTCCAGAGAGTCATGGTCCTCCACAACAACACCAGACAGCCTGGAACAAAGCACACAGACCCAGAAGGTGTAGCTGGGAAACCATGCAAGGAAGATATTGCAGCTGAAGCCATGCCAGTAGTCTGACTGTTCCGGAGATGTTCTCTCCAACTGTTTCTGAGATGTCTGTAACACTGCCACGAGACTGAACACAACTACACACAAGCGAGAAACACAGCTTGTCAACAGCTTAGCAAGAGGCAGTAACAGAGGACTCCACAAAGCCTGCTTGGAACCTCTCTGGGAAAACTTAGCCTCACTAGAAAATACACAGACACTACTTTGATCATTGCTATATAAAGCCCTAAAATAGGGAAGACAGACAGCTAGTAAATAGTAGAGACTATGACAAAGCCACTTCTGTCTCACGAAAGCTTGACAGTAAATACTTGATTCAATGCATACTATTAAGCCCTCCAAAATCAAAACAATTATAAAAATGAAATTATAGACACAATGATAAATGGCAACGATGAAATGTTAACAGATCTAGCACCATACACAAAAATCATTGATTTTCTCTGATTACTACTTAGGTGACCAGAGTGTATGAGGTCCTACTTGCCTGCTTGCTCTAGATTTTATTAATGCTCCAATATCAGACACCCAATTTGGAAATCAATGCTTACTTCATCATTTTTCTCCAAAGGATTCTATTATTCACAATTGATTTAACAGAAATGAAAGGCTTGCCATTAACAAGAACCAGCTGCTGACATTTCTTAGATGAATTATTGAACTTCTAAAACTGAATTAACTTAACCATCAACAAGACTTATTGTGTGATGTTTCTCATACCAAAGTCAGTGTATTTATAATTACAGAATCAAGCAGCAGAAAGCAATATCTTTGCCACCTCCTTAAACACCCACCACATACTCCAAGTAAAATTTAACATTTGCAAAGATGCAAATAGGTATTATGACCAAACACAGTCAGTGGAAGCTTAGTGTCTGACTGCCTTTTTAGACTCTTAATCTTCTTCATCTTTATAAAACTGAAAGATACAGGTCATTCCAAGCTTCAAAAAGAAAGAAATAAAATTTCTTGCAAGTTCTCTCTTTTGCCAACAGTCAAGAGATCCACAGAGAAATGGTGCTAAAAATCTTGATTGTCAGCCACCACCCAGCTGCACTTGTCTCCAAACAGCTCACTGCTCAACACGTGAGGACTTGTGCTAAACAATCTGCTTTCCTGTAGTGGCATACCAACAACAACTGCCCAGCTAGAGAACACTGCAAATCTTACTAGACTTGTTCCTCAACTATACAACCTGGCTGAATATATTTTCAAAGTGCTACAATGAAAACAACTGCCTCCTTTAGCATTCATTACACTTGAAGAGCTCAGCTTGATTATCCTTACCTTTGTAACCACTCTGAAGACTTCAGCTCAAGACGAGGGTGCAATCTATTCAGAAAGTTACCTGGACTAGTAATGCTCATTTCTGCCTTCCTTTTATGGTGGAAAGATGATGCAACATACCTGTTCATTCCTTTTCACACAAGGCAAAAGTCAACAACTGCCCCAAATCACTACAGCCTTTTCTCAAAGCCCTCAGTGAAACTGACTGCACACTGCTGGAGTCAAAACTACTGGGCCTTTTTTACTAGAGTTGGTGTCCAAGGAAGATCCTCTTAAAGCAAACCAATCTCTCCTTAAGTACTGCATTTCTCCTTCCCAAACCTCTTCATCTGTTTTAACCTCTATCTTTCTGGAATTAACTTTTCAAAATTCTGCTTACATTGGATGAAAAGTTTTAAAATTAAGGAAATAGGGAATGAGAGAAGCCTGACATACAGAACCTCCAAACTCATAAGCATCACTATCTTAGGAAAACAGGCCAAGAATCACAGAATTGTGATTACGCTGAAAATATTTAGGTGCTAAAATTTTTCACTCTGCCTTTTCTCTATAGAAATGAAATGGAAGCTGACTGGCCATAAATAAAGTCTGGTTAAATTTGATACCTGGATAAAACACGTCAGCAAATACACTATAATAACTCTTTTTTAAAAAGACTTGGACACTGGTAGATTTCCTGCCTTACTTGCACTCATTTTTTCCAGTATTTCCCACATTGCGAAATACCTCTTCATGCTACAAAGCACAGATTGCAAAAGCGGTCCTAGTGGTTCCAATGGGAGTAATGTGGCTAGCATTTGGCATTCAACAAAGTTTCCATTTCTACACAGGTTTCATTTATTTTTCAGTTTAAAAATAAGACCATATTTTGGCATGTAACTAGAGCTGCTCCTACATCGCAAAAGAAATAACGCTGCTGGCAAGCCTCAAAGCTGTTCGCGACAAAACTGTGTTGGCAGAACTTGCAGAAAACTTCTTTTTGACTAGAGGCAGAATTCAACAGCAGCATAAATGGGAGAAGCTTCACTGAAATCAATCATGTTCATGCTTACTTGTTTTGTGGGTCAGAATCAATATTAAGTTTACACAATGCAAATATATTTAGCCGTCATGGAATTTAAATTCTGTTGAACAAATTCTGTTTGTTTTCTAATGTATATAGAAAAGTTTGCATTGAATTCTATGATCATTCTTCTGTGAACAGTTTTTTCCTCATACACAACTGCCACCCTGCTATAGTTACTAAATATCTTGACCATGCCATGCTCATGTCTTAATGTACATTCATCCAGTTGAGATGCCTACTGGTTAGGGTACGATGAAATTAGTTACGACGCTGTATGTATGTGTGTGTGTGTATATATATATATCTATATCTATACATATACATATATGTGTATATATACACACACACATATATGTATATTCCTGCACCAAAGAAAGACATATAAAAAAAGAACATAAATCTGATATTTCACAACTTCTGAGGGCTTGATTTTGCAATCTACTTTCTAAAATACCTTTTTTTGCAAGTCACACCCAAGGTTTTTTTAAAGGGTGAATAAGTTAACTAATGTACAGCAGTGCTCCTTCAACACAGATCACAGCAAGATTTGATTCTAAACTTCACTATAGCACACACAACCATGAAAGTACTCAGGTACCCGAACATAGGTTCTCATGCCCTTGGATATCCAGGATACAGTTGAACGATGGATGCAATGAAGAACTTACAAAGAAACCTGCACCCTTTCCAAGCAGCTGTTGAAAGCAAGTGAATTGAGTACTTCTTGCCAGAAAGAGAGAGAAAACTGTGAGACAGTGCTATCAGGCTGCTGAGGTAAGCTTATGGGTTTGAGGAATGGGTGACACAAAGAGATTCTTTTTTCACCTCCTGCCTGGGAAATGCAGATTGTTTTTACTTACTGAGAAAGTAGAGTGGGCTACAGGAACATTGAATCAGCTACCAAAGCCGGGCTTCAACAGATACATAGAAGCACGATAACCAAAAATCTAGCATTTTCCAATGGGTACTGTTCTTCCCCTTCTTCAGTGGCTGTGTGAGCCCAGCTTTGGGATAGCTTGATTTTGGTAAGGTGAGAACCTCTTCCTAATGAACACAGGCTAGAGAAGAAAACTGATTTTTAAGCTTCCATATCTTAGATCTCAACAGATGTACACTGGTTTAGGGAGGAAAAAAAGAGGCATTGACATTGTTTGAGAACTATTATCCTGCCAAATACCAAGATGTGCTGCAAACAAAAGAGGTGTAAGATCGTCTCAAAGGAAAAAAAATACAGTAAATATTTCTAAAGCCAAGTTCTAAGCACAGGTTACTTACCCTACGGTTAACTTAACCTTCAATGTAGTTGTTCAAATACTGGATTAAAAAATTCAAGTGTTTTGCTGAGCTTTTTTTCTTTTAAACTGTGCTTTTTAAACCTGTTATACTGAAGATAAAAAGGGCAAAGAAATATAGACTGATTTATTTAGCTCCAGATTTGTAAGACTTTGTATCCGATGTACCACAATGAACAAACTACTTCAAATAATTCATCTAAGTATATTTGCAACACTTGATTGTAAATTTCAGGCTGCTTAAACATAAGCTTTCTCTTCAATAAAATGTAACACTTATTTTATACATCAATTGACTTAATTCAACGAGAAGAAAGAAAGCTAAGTGATGATTATTATATGCTCTGCAAATTAATGTTATTGATTTGACCACAATTCTAATTAATACATTGATCAGATAAGAGTTGGAGCTACTTTAGGACTGAAATGCCACCCAGAGTTCTCACTGAGAATAAATTACGCATCACAAAAATCATCAAATCTTCAGGAATTCAAGGCAAATTTGCTAATGAGTATAGGAAGACATGATAATATTTTTATTTCCACAATGGAAATAATGCACTACAGGTGTTTCAGAAAGACTGATTTTTTTCAAAACAAGCAGTCTCTCTCTTTCCATATGCTACCAAGTCTTACAGATGCACATTTTTATTTAGGCTAAATCATGCCTTACGGGACACACTTACAAGGAAGAAAGGAGGACACACAACTGGCATTTGAGACATATTGCCAGTGCAAAGCTGCCAAAAGCACACAGCAGGGAACATGTTTTGGCTATCATGAGCAGAATAAGCATGCACTCCTTAACCACTGCCAGCTGGCATTTGTTTCCAAATACAGAACACTCACTAGGCAGTTTGGAGACTGGACATACTGCTAGCCTTAAACTATGCTCCCACAAAATTGTGCTGCTGAGATACCTCATTAGCCATGCCTGTCTCCTAGCTTATTGCCAAATGAGAAAGACTGAATGACACCAAAAATCATACATTTCTCCCTATGCACAGAAAAACACTTAAAGTATACCCTAACCTATTTCTGTGCTTACGGCAAGACAGCGATTTTAAGTGTGTAGGAAGGAGCTTCTGCCAGCATATCAAGAAGCAGAAACACTGTCACTACTCCATCATAAACAGATCAAGAAAGTGGAATCCAGAGACACAGAGTTCTAAGGAAACACAGCAATGAACAGCAAGAGTGGCTGGCACTGTGATTATAAACTATACTATCATGTTTAATATAACCTCTAGCAATCCTCACAACAGAGATGCTTCCTGCTTTATGTGCTGGGGCAGACTTGTGGGTAGAAGATTAATGTCCCCCTCCATCTGCTAATGACTATATAGGCCCCCTGGGCTTTGCACCAAGGGTACTTTGCCCTTAGGATGAAACAGGAAATGGGAATTTGTGTTCATTTCTACATACATCTACTACTTCCAGCAACACTCCCAATTGCTAAATGTGTATTATTTCAACTTTATCTACCAAAAACATATTTTATCACAGTAGTTCAACCGTGATTCCAATTAGATTTTCAAAGAGATCAGTTAAAAGGAGAACAAACCAACAGGGGGGCACTTTTCACTTTTAAAGTGCTTACCTGACACAGTCTGCATCAGTATCGTCCCTGCAAGTGCTCTATTCATTAACTTTTCACTACATTTTCAAAGTGACTCCACTCTTTTGGATTTACCTTTCTCTATCACCAATAGCCTGCTGTCACGGACCAAGCAACTCTGAGGATAGAAACATACCAGAAACTGCCACACAAAAGAAAGGGTACTAATTAAACCTTGTGTTTCCTTTAAGGGATTCTGTGAGTGGAATTTTACTTACCCCCCTGTAACTGTACCTTTGCTACTGAGAACTGGAGGCAAGTTGGAGGGAACTTGACACCAGGGCACTCTTGATGGACCTAAGTCAATTTGACATCCTGGAAGAAGAAGGGAAAAGAGCAGTTACAAAGTGAGGTGTAGAAGGAATAAGGCAAACATACTCATCGTAGTAACGATATTCCAGGCAAAATCAGGGAAGACCTTAATGCTATCTCCAGTATCCATGAATGAGAAATGAAAACCAGAGTATTACTTCACAGAAGTCTGGGAATGTGGGTGTCCCAGATTCATGACTTTAGAGGTCTATTACAACCACAACGATTTTGTGATTTGGTGACATGCTTCCTTTCTTTCTCTTCCCACTGAACAGCCCTATCAATCGCAACACTGACCCTCTCCTCTGTTCTACTCAAGGAAGAATTAGATGCCCTAGCAAAAATTCCCTGTCAAAAATGCCCTGTCCCAAGGCATTTCCAGGGCCTATCAACTGTGTTTGCACCAACACTGAACACACACAATTAACTTCTCCCAGTTTTTTCAACTTAACTTTGTAAAAAAAAAAAAAAAAAAGCTGAAATACCTTTGCAGTTGAACCACCAACGAATGAAAATTCTATCCTCTTTTTAAAAGAAGGAACGTGTCATTTCGATAACATGACCTCTAGCAATGCTTTTGATCCAAGCAGACACTCCTTCTGTCAACCCACTTTTGCCCAACAAGACACATAGGACAAGAGAGAAAGAAATCAAGAGAGAAAAAGGGAAAAAATAAAAGAAAATAAATGTCTGTGCACTGCCCTTTTTTTATAGTCTGCAGAGAATTGCCTGGTCTTGGATAGACTCTCACAGAGTGCAGAAACTGAAGCCACAAACAATAATTTGTATTTCTCTCTCATATCAGCAGCACTACAAAACAATGAGTTGAAAACTAGCAAACTGCCTGTGTCTAGCCTTTAGTGTTCCAAATACTACTTTGAAAATGCTTTGTTATCAGCTACCCAAATCAGTAAATACTCAAAGATACACACCTAACACTGTTAAAATTGATTGTAAAATCCAACCAAGAAACCCAAACTGATTTTGTATAAAACAGCAGATCTGTCACCAAAGCTATTTGCACATCACTATCTCATTAGAAGCAGCAGAGCTGCTCTTGTACTTTTAATCTAGTGGTATCTGGCCTTTTTCTTATGCTTCCTCAGGAGCAAACCATGCATTTGAGCTTTCACTTAAAAAATTAAAGAAATCAGCTTTCTCTTTTCCAAGTGTACAATGCTGAAAAATGCATAGAATCATGGAATACCAGGTCAGAAAAGAACTCAAGGATCATCTGATCCAATCTTTCTTGGCAAAAGAATGGTGTAGACAGGATGGCCCAGCACCCTTGACTCCTGTTGAATCTTGAAAGTGTCTAGTGTTGGGGAATTCACTGTTTCCCCACTGAATATGTTTTAAGTAAGTACACAAACCAGCCAAAAGTGATAAAAAAATCACTAGTATCTCACAATTACTAAGTCACTCTCAGCCATTTGGAAGGCTTAGAGTTGAAAATCTCAAATATCAATGCTAAAGAATTAAATATATAACGTTGAGAATATGAAAGACAAAAGCAAGGCTCAAGAAGGTACGGGCCAAATGAAAAAAAATTGCAGTTTCCCTGTTGGGTGTACAAGATAAGAGTATCTCCTGCTCAAAACCCTTTTGAGAAAAAGCCTGCTCTCCTTAAAATGCCTCTTCCATTCCCACCCTGTGGTCTGTATAGGTAGGAAGCCCCTGCAGAGCAAAGCCACTGAAGTCCGTGCATCCTACAGAGAGAAGACAGCACTCATTCAGTCTTTTATACAAACCCATTGTACCCCTGCAGAAAGGGCACACACAATCCAGCCCACAGAGAAAATACAGCAGCCTAGAATGATGGTAACTATGTACACTGCTGCAGCATTTATATCTATATATAAATATAGATATACACACACATACATACTGTCTCCAACAGCCTTTCTGAAAAGCTGAACAAGAGTCTTAACTTTGAGCTTGGATCATAGCTAGCATATTTTACTCAACTAACGGTAAAAAGCATTTCATGTCAGTTGAAAAAAAAAAAAAATAAAAAAAGCCAAACAAAAAACCCACAACAACTTTATTTTGGTTTTGCTGGAGGTGGAGCAAAGGAGTTATATTCCTGCTTTCTCTCACAAGTAAGCAAGTATGCATATTGACATAGAATAACAACTAAATTTATTCTCACCTACTGAATTTTCCAGTTTGAACATACAGGCATAAATATATGAAGTTCATGTTATTTCAGTAAGATACTGCTTGGATGAATAATGCTGGAGGAATTAAATTCACATAACATACACTATTTGGTCATCCCTAATGTGAGGAAAAACTGAAGTCATATTAAGGTGATATCTATGGGTATTTCTGATGAGATCATTACCACCTCACACAGACACCCAAGACAAAAAATGCTGGTATTTGGTCTGTCTTAGCACAACATTAGCTTTGAGAAATATGAAATGACTGAGAAAAATGACACATCTCATATTCAAGCTGTATATTACAAAAAGCAAATGCACAAATGTGATGCCACAACTAACAGAAGTGAGCCACTCCATCAACAAAGAGTTGGAGCATATCAGCACATCAACATCACATCAACAAACAATCCTGGGGAGCTCCATTAGTCACTCTACCAAAAAAAAAACAAAAAACAAAACACACCACCAACAAAAAACCAACCAAGCAAAAAATTGTTCTATTATACCAAACTCTTAACAGCCATTTCAAATTTAATATGTGTTACAAACCTTTCTAGACTTGTTATGAACTCACCTCCAGCAACCACAGCCAAGACTACCACCTGAGGTGCCATATGTTTATTTGTCAGTGCTATCCACAAAACATGGAAGCAAGACTGAGATGAGCTGGGGCAGCAGCCACTACAGTGCTGAAGCACTTTGTCCCACAGAAAGTTTAAACTTGTTGCCCTTTCACACGCTCTTTACAAAATTTTTTTTTATTCTAAGTTATGTTGGCCATAAGTACCACACAACAGGCTACTCTGACCCCACAAACAAATTGCTCTTCCTTTCTAAGAATATAAATTAAAAGCGTAAATCCTCTGATATTTATTTTCTCAGGGGGAAATCCTTTTACAGAATCAGAATAATTTAGGCTGGAAAGAACATCTAGAGGTATGTCCTCCAATTCCCAATCAAAGCAGTGCCCATTTCAAAGTTAGATCAAGTTGGTAAGAGTCTTATCCAGGCAAGTTTTCACATCTCCAAAGGGAAATCCTGTAACCCCCAGAGACCCCAGGTCAGAGCTTAACCGTTTTCTATGTTAATTTTTTTTTCTAACACCCAGTTAGAATTTTTCTTTTCCATTTGTGATTACTCCACCTCATCCTTGCTCAGTAGACTTCAGAGAAGAGCATCTCTCTCTCTCTGCTCTGGAACAGCCTATCAGAAAATGGAAGGCAGCAATTCACAATCTTCTATTCTCCAGGTTAGGCAAACCAAGATCCCTCAGCATCTCCCTCAATGCCATGTGCTCCAACCCCCATCAACCTGAGCAGCCCTCCCCTGGGCTCTCTCTACTTTGACCCTACCTTTCTGGCCAAAGACTGGACACACCATTTTTCCAGGAACAGCCCTGTCAAAAGCAGTAGTCACCCCACTTGACTGCATAGCCACACTTGGTAATATAGCTCAGCATGCCATTAGTCTCCATCACTGCAAGAGAACACTGCTGACTTTGATTCAAAGCTGCTTTTTAATCACTATATACTTCTATTCCTGCAACTCCCCTGCCCTAAGATTAAGGAGTTGTAAGAAAAAAAGTGGTGTGGGTGGGCATTAAATAGCCATTAGGCAATACTACAACACAAACAAGAAGTTGATGTTGTAGGTAATATTTCTTCCAAAAAACTTACAAAGAAGTGGGGTATGATCTTACAAGCCACAGAGGTCAACTTAAATTTTATGTGAGAAAGAATGGCAATACCCCAAATCTTAAAAGCAGCAAACTTGCAAATCAGTACAGGAAAACTGAAAAGTACTCTTTTTCTAACAATTTTTTTAAAGAGAAATATTTTATCTAAAATATCAATATCTACTGATGGATTAAACAAGGTAGCTGCTCCGAGTTAAAACTCCTTGAACTTTTTATGAAAATGCAACAAAGCCTTTCACAGATTTCACCTAGATCCTACTGCAGTGCTTTATAGGTGACATACAGGGCAGCATTGGTTATTTCATTTTCTGATCTGAAGGCAAGTTCATCTGAGGACAACCTCAGAGGAGCAGCACAAAGGATTCAACAGGAGAATGCACTGCTTCAGGAGTGGAATCTCAGATCACCTAAACACAGATCTCCCCGGAACAGCAGTTTTTTGGGTTTTTTTTTTTTTTTTTTTACACTGACCAAAGAAATATCTACATTTAAAGAAAACTGAATGTGGTTCACATCGCAGCTATACAACTTCCTCCAGTTGACTCCAAAATAAATAAAAGACATATGATCTGTAACATCCTTTGACTTTTCTTTGAACTCCAGATGGAAAGCTTTCAAAAGCAGGATTTTTGTACTAGTTACTCCTAAGGTTTTTGCTAAATTAAATTTCCAAACAGTATCTAATGCTACAGTACTTGAATGTACCGATAACATGGGCCAGAACACCCCCTCTTACAGAAAAACCAATTTCTCATCATTATTTTTGAGACCGGGTGTACTGCATTGCTTTGATGAAATGAGCAGTATGTGCCTCTCACTCAAGAGCATTAATTCCAAAGCATTTACAGAGTCTGGAAATAGGCTAAAACAGATATAAGAGAGAGGAAATAGATGCAAGAAGAGGAAGATGTGTTACCTTTATGGAGAGCAATGTTCCTTGCAAGGCAGGGCAAAGCTTGCTTGTTTCAATCAATGACCTAAGGAAGACAGGATTCTATACAACTTCATAGGATGCTCCCCATATGCAAGAATGGGTTTAATAAAGATTCAATTTATCGTTTATTTAAAGTTTGTCTTCTGTTACTTTGCTACACATTGCTGCCACAGGGAGCAGCTTTTTCCTATCTGTCCAGATAAGAGTTAGCTCCTCCAGAATCGTGACTGCCAAATACTCCAACAACAATCAGTAGCCCTGGACCTTAAGATCACGTTGTACAGGTTCAATACTTGCCCTCTTAGCAGTTGCAGAACTGCCACCCCGGAGCACGAGACATGTTTTAACATAGAGAAATAGACATGGAAATGTTTATAGACATGCACCTGTATATTCATTTCTTTAAATTGCATAGGAAGTATAAGCAGAATTCTGCAGTTTAAAGGCACATTTAATAACAATGACACAGGTGTCTTTAATATTCCACACCCATGACAGAAATGCCATGGTCAGCTAACCAGAGCCGTTGCATGGCAGTAACACCAAAGGCACCTTTTAGTGCATGTGCTGCAATGACGGCAGTTCACGTGCATCCAGCCCCACAAAATGCCCCATGCCAACTTCCCACACCAGCCTATTAAACAGGAGGCAAGATGCAGCACTGTATGAAAAGTAAGAGAGAGCCCCTGTACCCAGCATGAAAGCATACATCAGCATGGGATCCAACTCAGGCCTGAAGTTTTACACATGACCTGGAAAGGTTTTGCCATCACTTGTCTAATAAGAAGCACAAAAGTCACTCTATGTGCACAGCTTTTTAAACACCTCCAAGACTTTTACTCCTCCAGGTTTGGGGTTTTTTGCCCCCTTGATCCTATCCTCTCCATTGAGCAAACACAGACCACCTCCAGAGGACCATGCTAATTAGCAACAGCTTGCACTCCATATTAAAAACAAAAATAGCCCCCAAAATCTAGTGAAAAAGGAAACTGAGTGAGCTCATATGCATTTCATCATCTCATTAATATTGCCATATTTTAACTATATCCAAATAATTCTAGTTCTGATCAGCAGACTTACCATAATTGCTGAAAAATTATGTCATAAATTAGATGAGTGACATGGTAGGGTCCATCGCCCTACAGGCTTGTTACACAGAGCTATAAAAATATATATAGCTGTAATCAAAGTTGACAACAGTAAGCTCACTGTGTCAGGATAAAGAAAGAGGTGAATGGTGAGAAAAGTTAGGCTGGTGTAGAAAATAAACTCAAAACGTCCAAAGTATTACTTTAACAAACTACATAAATATTTCATAAAATAAAGGGGCTTTTACTTTCATTTACATGAGTAGCTCCTAAGAAAAACAAGCAAACAAACAAACAAAAAGGTACTCCTTATAGGTAAACATCTATGCTACAAATTTTCTACAGTTTCCTGTATTTCATAACCATTTGGCATTTTCCCAGTGGGCCTAATTCTATTTTTTTTTTATGTCTATGCTTCCTACACATTCAGCATTTTCGAATTTATCTACCTTGCATACAAACTAAACTGTAGATTATAGGGGAAAAAAAGTTAAAAGACTGAGACTATTAAGTATTTCCCAGTATTGCAGCAAATGTGATAGGGCACATTGTTCTGAAAGACAGAAATGTATTTAAGTTACATATCATCAGTATTTTGGGACTCAGAGATCATCTGCTGTAATACTGAATATTTAATTAGAACACAACCAACAAAGATGCAAAATTTGACATTATTTTTACCCCAATGTCTTGCCTAAGCTTTAAGAATAGTTTATACTTACAAGATGCATTGTAACAGGCTGCATTATTATAATTAAGATTAGTTAAGCTATATTAGGGAATTTCAATAAGTAGTGTCTAATAACTAATGTATAAACAGGGAGAGACACATTGATATTGAAAGACAACATATTTAATGCAGATAACTTACAGAGTTCAGTGCTGCAAGATACTACTTAAACAACAGGCAAGAATATACTAAAGTCTCATGTGTAAAGTAACTGTTAGCTGAGAAGGGTTAGAAGAAACTTCTACTATGACAAAAAGCACATCAAAATTCTCACAAGACTTTGATGCCACTGGCCAGATCCCACCGAGAAGTGGCAGCTTTTTAAACTGTTGCTGATAACACATAACAGGAGATTCATGCCCTGGGGTGCAAAGAAGTGGAAAACTAGATCTTTTTTCTTGAAAATTCTGGGGTTTCATACAAGAAACACAAGAATTAGAACAGATCTGGTTGAACCTGCTTGCAGCCGTGACTTTACACACAAGTAAATCCACAGACTTCACTACATATCTCTCCCACCATATCCACAGAGATCCAAGTGTGAAAATAGATGAACCCCTTCAGGCACATCTGGCTCAAACTCCTACTGAACACACCTGCCGGCAGCTCATAATTGGGAATTTGCTATGATAACTCATTTCAGCCTATGGAAACATGGAGATGTGAGAGAATACTGAATCTTTTACACCTCGCCCACACTAGACACCCATTACCCCTGAAACAAGCAAGTACCCTTTCATCAATAGAACTATTCTGCTACAGACACAAACAAAACTACTTCATCAGAAAACCAAATCAGCATGATAGTGAAGCAGTCCTTGGTGGTGTCACTCCTTCTACCTGGTGTGAACCCGATTTTCAAGTGTAACAGAGATGCTTTATCACAGTGCTGTTGGGCTGAATGAGCCTGAAAATGCAAATGGAGTTCAAGACCCCTCAGGTCTGCAAGAAGATGCAGAAGAGAATCAGACAATATACAAGGTACCCCAAAATACACCCATCTGCTTTGCAGTCAGCTTTTGCACTTTTCCTAAGCACTCTTAGTCACAGAGTAATAACAACCTGGGTTGAGGCAGATCCTATACCAGTAAACACATTCAAAACACAGCTATACAACTTTATAAGAACACTTCCTGCAAACTTTCATCTAGAAAAATGCATTTCATTGGAAGGTTACCCACATAAAAAGCTCAGGATCAACCTTCTCTGATCATTAAATCAGATGCAGACAGATGCTGACACATCAAGCTCTTACCCAGGGCTTGGTTCACAAAGAAAAGATTTAGTATTTCACATCAAAACCAGCTTTCTCGGTTAAAAACAAAAACAAACAAAAAACCCAAACACAAACCTTGAATGCTCTTATTTTAAGAGCAATGTTTTTTTCAGTTTTGCTTCCAGCTCTTCCTAAATTATGTTAACCAGAACTGCAAACAAGTGATGTCCACATAGCAACTTCTACCACAGTGGCACAATTGGTCTAAATTTACATCGACACCACTTTACTGTAATTCAGCTTCTTCTACATGTACAGGCTCTTGTGCCAGGTATTCGTCAGTTAACCATAATGTCATACATTATCAACCTATGCTTGCTAAACTTCCTCATGAGAACTCCTCCAAGAATAAAAGACAAAGAGCAGTCTCAATCAGTTTCCTCCTTGGGCTATTGCTCTATCATCCTGGTGGGCACTCTTTGGATCCAGAGTAGTCCCCGGACAACGCTATTTTGTGCTGCTCCATTAAATGTTTTCTTTTCAGAACTCATGCTATTATTTCCTGGCTGCCTTCAAAGTTTGAAGTTAGACTGCACTATGGACTAGACAGGCTGCAAGTGATTTAGCCCTTTGTATTTCAGATCACATGTAACTTGCTAAAATGCTATTAAAGCACGTCTCTGCCAAAGGCAAAACACCAGCACCATTAAAACCAGCAAAATTCTGCCACAGATTCAAATGACCAAACTGTCACTCTAAATAGAAACAAAAACGTACCACGAGAAAGTACCACGACTGCACGAACAGCATTCACATCACACCCTTGTAGCTGAGCCTGAAATACAGACGCACAGCTGAGTCTCCACACTGTATCTGCCAGATGTTTATCACTGCCGGCAGCAGAAGGATTCCTGCAGACCCTGCCCGCCAGCCCCACTCACCCTGAAGCAACCCCTGCTCCAGCCACCCAGCTCACGGCCACCCAGTCCCAACAGGAGCCCTCACTCAGCACGGCACGGAGGTCCGACGGCTCTGGAACGGGATTTCCCTTCCCAAAGGAGCAGCAGAAGAGCCGCCCCTCGCACGCCTTCCCGGCCATTCCCCGCGGTGTTTAGGTGTACAACTATTCAACACGCACAGCGATGAAGTAAGAAAGAAATCCGATGTACGCTGTGGCGCTGGCGGCACAGGAATTTCATTCAGCAAAGCTCACCATCGCTACGATTCTGCTTTTCATACTCTGAATCACTTTTACACCAAGAGCTGCCAAGATGCCAAGACCCATTAGCTTTTTTTTTTTTTTTTAAGCAAATCTGTAAACATCGGCTTTTTTTTTTTTTTTTTTTTCGTCCGAAATAACTACTCATTCACGCGAACGACGGTAAACAGGGCAGCAAAAGACAGCTCGGCAGAGAAGCTTATTTTGCCCCAGCTCCAAGCTGTCAAGGGTCCCGAGCACAGTTCGGCGCTTCCTACCTACGACTTTCTACCCTCAAATCACTCCCTGACGACGTCTCGGCTTCGCTTTTGTCTGCGAAGAAGACAGAACGAAGCACCCCAGCGCTAACGCGGAGTCACAACCGCTATTGGGCTGAAATACCACAGTACCACCGCGCCGCCGGCCCGCGTCTCCCCCCGCCGCCGAACCCGGGCACCCTGCGATGTCAGTGCCGCTCCACGCACGCCCAAGCTCGTCCCGTAGTCGGGTCGGGGCAGCGCGGCCCCCGCACGGGCAGCTACGGGCGGAGAAGCGGCGGCGGCGGGGGGGGAGGAGGAGAGGAGGAAAGGCACCGCGCCCCACTCACTTTCCCGTCTCTCCCCTTCCCCCCCCCCCCCAACCTCCCCCGCCAGGCAGGAGGACAAACCCTCCCCGGTGCCACGGCCGCTGGCTCCGCTTTACCTCCGCAGCCTCCCGCTCCCGCCGCCGCCCCGCCAGTGCAGACGGCAGCGGCGGCGGCAGCCCGGGACCCCCCCCCCTCCGCCTCTCCCCGCCCCGCCCCGCCCCCTGGCGGGGCCGCCGGGGGCTCGCGCGCCCCCTTGCCGTGCGCGGGTGAGGGTTGGGGACGGGGCGTGGGGGTGCGTGTGAGGGGAGCGGGGAGAGGAACCCCCTCCGCCATTTTGCCCCCTCTGCATCCCGGCCAGGGGCTCTGTGGCGTGGGCAGGTGTGGGGCGGGGAGGGAGTGGGGCGCAGCAGCCCCCTAGGCTCGCCCTCGCCCTCCCCCCCCCGGTTCAGTCAGCGTGTGCTCAAATGAGGAACGCAGTCCCGCCCGGCCTGAGGAGCCGTCCCCCCCTCGGTCCCCGTTTCTGCCAGGCGGCCCGGGGCAGAGGCACGGGGAGGGCTTAACTCCCTCCCGCCGCTTCCTCACCCCCCAGACCGGAGCTGCTGCCGCAGTCCCGGGGCTCTGCTGTGTTTTAGCTGCTCTGCTTACAGCCTGTCGATAAAAGTTTTTCTGTCTCAAGCTGGAACCCGCTTGGAGCACCCTGGGGCCGGTGAGCCTCCTCTTGCCTTGAATTGCCGGGTTTGGAGTGATTTTCACAATCCGTTTGGGCCTGACAGGCGGCTCCTGGAATATGTAGTGCAGAATGTTAGCTTTCCTGCTAGGGAGGAAATCTTGAACGAGAGAGGGAAAGGTGTGATGATGCTCCAGTGGGAATGGGCAATCATCCACAAGGTTTCTATCCCAGCAGCAAAGCAGCCGGTGCAGCCTTCAGTCTTCTCTTGGCTGCCATTCATCTCTGCTTAGTGGCTGCTAAGACTTTCAGAGATAAACACGGGCAAAAATACACTCCGTTCAGATTTTTGACAGCTGTAATGAGCTCAGGGAAGAATTATGTAAACATTATTAAGTGTAATAAACACATGTCAGCATTAGGCAGTCTTGTGGAGAAATGCTGGTAAAAGCCGTGGCGAACCCTTTACTCGTAATGTCTTTCTAACTTTATGTAGCTGGTGTAATAGGCCCTGTGCTTTGCTGTTGCCTCGACGGAAAATCATTACCCTGTAATAGATGAGGCAGTTCGGAAGGAGAGCCACTGGGATACTGCACACTTTCATTCATAGATGCTACTTACTGGAGGAAGTAGCAGGAGGCCTGCCAACTTTCCCAATTTAATTATTAAGCTGTCAGTTCCTGACTCCTTGTTTCAACTTCCTGCGGCAACATCTGGCTGTAATAACAAAAATAAATAAATAAAATTTGATCAGTCACACTGCAGCATGCTATTTGCAACGTCCTTTTTACTGCAACTTTTATGAAAAACTCAATACAGAGGATCTGGACCCAGCATCTCTCTGAACTACCCGGAAATACAGATGAAAATAGTTTTGGCTGTGATCGTCAAGGCAAAGCTGTGCAGAAGGCTATAATATACTTGAGCCTTTTTGAACAAGTCCAGTGATGTGAGTTTTAATCTTCCTAATCCTTCTTTTATTCAGAAGAACATCAGCGTTTTTTTCACTGCATGAAGCTGAATTATATGACTTTAGAAGATAAAAAAATAACATCTTTCGCTAGCCAGGAATTTTTGCATCAAACATTGCTTCAAAAGAGTAATGTTGGTTTCAGGGAAGAAAAAAACCAACAACTATAAAGGGTATAAGATTTAAATGCTACCAAATGTGAGCAAAACACTGAAGAGAAGTTTTAAAATATCTATGACTGTGTCTTCACATGTTCTCTGGGTCTGTTTCATGTGATGTGACAGCTTCAGCTCACAATTCATTACTGCAGTGCCTTTTGGAGCTGCCTCTTTTTTTTTTTTCATATCCTTACTCAAATACACACATGCTTATAAAAATATGTATCTATATGTGTATACATGCACATGGAGAGACAAATGCAGAGTGACTCAGCTCTGCATTTTACTTGCTTAATCGGTTTTTGAAGCTCCAGCACTTTTATATTTAAAATGCCTGAAGCCACCTTTCCCGCATTGCTTATTTCACTGCCAGGGTGCAGAGCTTTTGACAAAGCCAGGCCTTCTATGCTGCCTTCTGTGGGCCACACTCTCCAAAATACCTTCCTGCAGGTCAGGAGGTCAACTCTTCCATTAATCACGTGGCAGTTCGGACATCAGCACTGATCCTGCATGATAGTCCTAAGGAATCCCAGCAGGCCTTTCTTTCCTGGTGGAAAGGAGCTAAGGAAGGAAATCGAGTTCTGGAGGCAGAGTTCTAGCCAGCCCAGATCAGAATGAGATGTTATCAGTAATGCTGTGGGGTGACCACCACTGTCCATGAACAGCATTTGGCACTGCACAGCACAGCGGTCTCTCCTGCACTATGGACTGATGGGTGGTGTAAACAACTGTGGTCGTCAGTATGAGTTGGGCATGTATGGTAGCAATGCTGAATTCAGTACCTCCAAGTGTGACACTTTCCCTTACTGCTACCAGAAAATGCTCTCCTCCTGGTTTTCCCATTCTATTAATTCTGTCTCCCATTATGAAGTTAGGTGTAGAGTTCAGAAGAGTCTGAAGTCAATGTTGCTGTCATTTGGAGTCCTGTCAGAGGTTTCATTTTGTCTTTTTTTGTTGCTGTTTTTCCCTCAGAAGTATCCTTCTTCTCACAGCTTGGAGGAACTTCTGCAAGATTCTATTGGTTTGCTAGCTACCCTCCACTAGAACTTCTCATAATTCCTGGTTTCCTAAGGCCACTGAGTACTTTTATGACCTTCAATTCAAGCAGCAGAAAGGCTAGCTTTCCTGTTCAGTTTGACAGACTTTCTTAAATCATGGAAAGAACTATGGGTAATCCTTTCATAACCATCTCCCATCTTCAAGTGAAATGGCTATGCCTCTTAAGAACTCATAGGAAGGGACTGAATACTTTATATAAATTCTATTGAAGGTTTTCCTGTTTTTCCAGCAGTTTGCAACAGATCAGTCAGGCTCTTCCTTTAGACTATTAGAAAGAACATGAAGTGAGAGGAGAATGGTGAAAGTGGATTTTCTGGTCAAATTCTAATAATATTTTTATGTACCATTAGCCAATTTCCAGGCATATGACTCGTATTTATATTTAGAAAAGTCACCTAGGGAAAGGAAAGGGAAACATTTTAAACCAAAACATTCCTCAAAACTGCTCTGGACCAAAGCAATGTTTCTGAGATAGAAGCAAAGACTACACTGAGTCTTGTGACCATATACAACTTTGAAAACTTTTATGCAGTCTCTTGCTATGGGAAGTAGAGTTTGTACTGTAGGAAAGAGAATCTGTACTTGTGTACATTAAGGAGTCTACAAACAATTTCCCTGCTTTTTGCTCAGGAGATCCTTTGACAACTTCTGTACCATATATGAATTCAACAGTAAGGGTGAAACTATGCAAAAAAATGAGCAAGTCCTTTAAGAAAAGAAGGTTGAAGAACAGTTTCACACAGAGAATTGCTCAAGTAAAGGTCAGTAATACGATGGATAAGACTACAGCAGATGTATTTATATGTTTACAAGTGTGAAAGAAGAAAGTAGGGTTTTCTTAAAAGTTTCAGCTGTTAATTATTAGCCTCACATACAAATACACAGTTGAAGAGACTGCTAATTAATAGAATGAAAAACTAGAGGAGTTTTAGCTTCAGGTTACTTGTCAGGGACTTAAGGGTTCAGGTGAGATATTGTGATTCCCAGGTGAATCCCAAGCTGGATAGCATTTGTTGACTGTCTGGAGGCAATGGTGTCTATCTGAAAAAGAATTGCATATGCAGAATGAAGCTTTACCATTGAAAGTAGTTTGTGCTGATCTACTAGGGCCAGCATCAGTAGCTATGAAAACAGACTGACATAAAGGCCCCCCCCAGGTATCTGTTACTATATGGTGTGGAGACATCAACTCATATAAAACTGCAAAATGCTTGAGACTCTGAATCTAAAATTGCTTTCCTTAATGAAGAGCACCATGTGCTGAAAGAAAAAAACATCCTGCAGGATTTGAAACATCAGACGACAGACAAGAAAATCCAGAATCCCACTGAGCTTGCGGGGATTTCTGCACACTTAAATGAACATTTGTTTCAACAGCCAGCACTCACCTAAGGACATGATATAAATCCCAAAGTATTAATAATAACAACTCAATCCCTAGCAATAGTCTTTTCTCTTTTATTTTTTTTTTACAAGATACTGGGAGGAAGGAACATGGAGCGCGTGGACGGAGGTTGGAGCATGAATATTGTCACTGCCTTGCTTACAAGGTAAGAGAGATGATATTTTATCTTAAGTCATGAAAAATAGAGCTGTGCTGCAATCAGACCATCATGCAATAATGGTAGCAGCTGAGATTATAAGAGGGTCTGCAGCTACAAATATTCAGCTGGGACTCTTGCAGGCTGCTGTGTATCAGCTGGTCTTCTGTTATCTCATTGGGAATTGAACTAAGCAACACATGGGTGCCATGACTTCTGAACACTTGATAAAGGCAGTAAAAGATAAAGCTAATGAAAAAATCTAACTAGTATAACTGATATTGTAAAACCTCCTCTACTGAGCTCAGTAATGACTTAACAAGGGCATGCATAAAAGACAAAGAAGGGAGGCTACAGAACAGCTAACCCATTTGTTACCCGAGAGTTTTCTTCAATGATAATGAGAAGATTGGGAGAGATAATTAGGTGCATTGTGTTTAAAGAACTGCTCCTCCAGGTTTTTCCTGGGATGGATTGGCAGGGAGTATCAGGTAGCAAGTGTACTGATAAGACAATATGAAGAACATGGGAGGACCTTTTGGTGGGAGTGGAAAAGGTTGTAAAGGTCTTTAAGGAGTTAGGTTGTAAAATTGAAGAAAGTACTGACAATTTGTAAGGAATCATGCCACCTTGGCATATAATTAGTGACAATGAACTGGAACCTTAGTAACAGGAAAAAAAATTATGAGGCAGAAAATTTCTTACAAATGCCAAGGTAAGTAAATAAAAAAGGGATAGAAAGAATGAAAATATAATCTATGGAGAGATATGTCTAAATCAAGCTGTGTTTGTATCTGTGGATTTGTCCCATACACTTATGATAATAAGTAATTCCTCCAAGATATCAGTTAGATCTTTTGAAGGAATTGATGCATCTGGTAGGCATAAATCAGTGTTATTTGGGGGTCATGAATTAACTAATAGGGAATATAAGTATATGGTTTACTTGAATATAAATGGGAGTATTTAATTCTTGTAGGCTGATCACACAGTAGGTATGGAATGCACAGAATACATGGATTAGACTGCCTGCTACTTTACAAAGGATCACCAAGAATATGTTACCAGAAATAAGGTGCAGGAATACGTTTTGCTGATAGTATGCAACAGAAAAGTAGGCTTCTTGAATGGATTTGGTAGTTCATCCACTAAGGGATGAAAAACTGGGGAGAGTTGCTCATACTCTGATGAAACGTGGTGTTGCAGGGTGGTCCCACGAGCTGTGTGTTCTGGCAGAGAAATCAGAATGGCTGTTATAAGTCAAAGCTTTAGACATCTTCAGACAAGTATGAACTAGTATCTGTCCTGCAAGTAATGGGAGGGATGTACTGTGTAAATCACATCAGTGATCCATGCTTAGAGTTCTGATCAGAGAAGAACAACAAATCTGTGTTACAAAGGTCTGTCTGTCATCTTTTAATATAACACCGCTCAGCCCTCAACAATCCAATGCTGTTCTGATAAAATTATTTTTGGATTCATGCTTCCTGAGAAACTTTCATATTTATCAAAACCTGGCAAGAACTTTTGCTTGTGCACAGGTGCCAAATGCAAAAAACACTTTTATGTCAGTGACCTGTGACAGTAGTTCAAAAGATGAACCAATATACAAGTCAGATGTGAATATGCCAAACATGAGACAACAACAACAAAATAAATTAATAGACTAACCTGTCCATTTACAAACAAACAAACAACAACAACAACAAAAAGTGCAACTATGCAGCTAAAGAGTGGAAAACTGAATCTAGGTGAAGACTTGAAAAAAATCTGCTGTTTTCAGAATAATGCATGCCCAACTAATGGGCCTGGCCCATAAGCTATGGACTCCTTATGCCTCTGTCATTTTAGTCCATCTAAATGCAGAGCCCTGGGAAATACTGCAGTGTTCAAAATCTTTGTAGCTTATGAACTCCCTGATTTTCTGGGAGTTTCTACAATATTAAAACTTGTGTCACTAGCTAGAATTCTTGAAAAACTAAACAGAGAAACTCATAATAATCAGCGCAAGCAGCCATAGGGGATACGTGTTTCTTTTAAAATGTCTTAATAAGTGTGTCATTTTTTAATATATGTGCATTTTTAGGATATATATATAAAATACAGAAAAGTTAAGTTCTACCCGCACGTGTAGAAGTTCTTCGTTGCAGTGTCTCAGCATACTTTTCCCTGTCTTAGCTTCCTGAATTCAGCCTCTAGGGCAGATGTTCAGTTCTGCAATTGCTTTTGAAATTACATTCCTACAACCTAGATCCTTAAGTGAATAGCTTGGAGTACAGTATGGAAGGATATTTTTAGGTGACTTATTTTAACAGTTACTTTTTACAGTCTTTTACGAGTTGATTGCTGCATGGATGCACATAGTGCATCTGCCATCCCCAGAACCTTACAGGTCAGCAACAAGTATTTCACGTAAGACAGAATCAAGAGTGGTAATTGAACCTGTATTCTACTGTTCTCCAATGTATCCTTGGACATGCTATAAATGGGTGGCATTGATTGAAGAAAAGATTAAGCAGATGTTTGACTGGTAAACGTCTCAAGAGATCTGTTGCTGCTGAAGGTTATTGTTTCATCAGAGAATCTGCTTCAGGTTTGTAAGCAATCCTACAGATACTGCTGAATGATGAAGCGTGGTTCATGGGTTGAAACGCAGGTTTTTGGGCTCCTTCTGGAGAAGTATCAGGTGATACAGAAAGATAACCTAGGTCATCTCATAATGGCACTCAACATCTACCTCAGGGAAAGAATTTAATGTGTCTAACTTGAAGTTAATTTCACACCTAGCATCTAGATGCTTTCTGGTGTTATTTTCAGAGGATCACATTGAATCATAAGTATTTCATTCTTTTATGCTTATTTGGAAATAAATGTCTCCAAAACAATACAAACAAGGAAGCAAACAACCAAGAATACCACTAGGGTGTCAGTAAATTGAGACCTTAGGCATAATTGTTTATCTATGGAGGATAAAACATAGCTATTTATCTACGTTAACCTTTGACTACTTGCTTAGTCACATGGAAGAGCTTATTAAAAAAAAAGAAAGGGTGATGTATAAAGCTAACAGCTACTCCAAGGAGGTTTTCAAAATCACATTGTCACTGTTTCATTCAACTCAATGAGGTCACTTTTCTAATTAAATCTAGCGAGTTGTACATCAAACCTTCAGTCTGCATTCTTGGTTGTCAAAACACAGCTGATATTTGTTATTATTTATGCTGCAGTACTTTTCCATGTGTGTGTGGGTCTTGTGCAAATACAGGAAGAAACAGACTTATTGCTATGGGGACAAAACGTGCCTTCCCAGCTCAGGAAAATATCCCTCTGACAACTGGACTTGATTTCATCCATTGCTCCTCTCTGATGGTAATTTGCCATGGAGCATTCTGCTACAGCTTTCTGTAAGGAGTAATATGAAAATTGCTTGGAATCATACTCAGGAGTGAAAATTAAGGGGGAGGGCATAGGGACCACCACCTCCACAGCCTCATCTAGAGGAGAGGCAGCCCACCTCTCTCAGCTGGTGGGGCCGGTGCAGTGAGAGCTCCCTCTTCTGTCACAGATGGCTTTCACCACCGGGCACATCCTCGTATTAAACCAGACATCTGGTTTCTTCCTAGATTTTTGTCAGCGCCCTACTTAGCTCTCATTTCCATTTCAAATGATCACTGTTCCTTTGTGTTCTTTTGCTGCTTGTTATTGTTTTGCATTGTGTCGTTGCTTGGGCTTTCCATTTATTAACACAAAAATCAATACTTCTACAGAAGAAAAATCTGAATAAGCTGGATTCAAAATAGTACAATAATCGAGGCACTGTTTAAATTAAAGGCACAACATACTAAGACTAGCCTTATCTCATTAGGGCCAGTTGTTAGGTATTATCATGGGCATTTAGGATCAGAGTAAACTTTTGTTTAAAATATCACCAGGTTTCGTAAACGTGGAAAATACTTCCTAGAATAATTTATGCACAAGATTATTTTTTTGTTAAAGAACAAGGTAAGACAAGGTGAGTCTAAAACTTATTTATCTGACCAGTTCTAAGTGAGAGTATATGAAGCTGTAACAACACTTGGAGTTCAAATAAAAAAAAAGGGATAATTTTTATAGGAAATATTTATGTCAGACATGGTGTTACTATTCTCATTAGTCTGCCTCATTCTGTGCCTCCTTTTCCCCTAACTGACTGGTTCATCTATGTAGGTCTTTGGGGAAAGAACAGTTGTTTGCTAAACACCTTTACAGCCCATAGCACAGGAGGGTCCTGACTTGACTGGTCTTTGGCCTTAGAATATTCTAAAGGAATTTTTAATTTATTATTCACATGTGTAATACGTCACAGAAAATTTCCCCTGCTCTCATGTTGTATCAAAGGGTATTTTTAGATCCCACTTAAAGATGTCTTAGTTGTCCTCAGACTGTCAGGTTTATAGTACAGCAGCTTCTGCAACACAATCATGGTATATATTACATAGAGTAATGGTTGTGTTGCAGTAAGACAGAAGGAATCAGTGTAACATTTTGAATTCTTGCAGCTGCAGCACTAATGACACACCTTGATGATATTTTCCTTTTGTTTGGACTCTGCTGGGTACCAAATATCTGAAACAAAAATCCTGTCTGTAGGCAGTTACAGTACTTCCAGCAGTGCATGATCCTCTGAGTTTGCCTTCATTCAACTCTAAGGATGACTGAGCACCACTTTGAATATGAAGGCACTTCAATTTTCATGCTTATTCAATCCTTATTCAATCCTGGGCTTCTGCTGAGACTACACTAGTAAAAGTGCCACATATAAAAATGGCTTTATGATATGCATTTGTCCTCAAAAAGTCCAGCTGCAACTGGAACTGATGTGTCTGTATAAAGCATATTTGTCTGTGGTTTTTGTACGTGTTTTCAGGAAGATTCAAGCAAAATAATATGTACAGACAACTTATTTGAATTTTCTCCCTTTGCATTTGAAAATTCTGGACTGTGCAACCAGCAGTTTCTGTGCCTTCCCACAGCATGGTTTAGTCTAAGCAGCAACAAGATTTTCTAAACACTCAGCCAACCAAATCACTTCAGGACTGTAAGAGCTCAAGGCAGCATCACTGTCTTGTATTTTCATATCCACAAATGAATGGGAAATGTTATCTTTTTTGTTTAGTAGTATTGTCTTCTCCATTTGGATATATTCTGCACCAGAGAAAATTTTTTTGGAATTTATCAGCAATGGGTAAGATTTCAGATATTCTAAATTTCCAGGCACGAAGGCAGGCAATATAACTGTGGTGAGTCTTTTGGGAAACAGATCTTGACCACATTGGAAAAAAACAAGAAAGAAAAAGGAAAAAATTAAATATAAACAACTTTCTCCTCCTTTTCAAGTTTCACATCTTAATTTACAACTGTGGAACCGAATTTTAGCTCTTTTTTTTCACACTATCTTTTTTTCCAGTCCACTTTCCACATTAACTTTTGATCCATCAGCCATCTTCAATTCAACTTGTTAGAATTCTCAAAGATCTAAGTTGTTATAAGTTTTATGAACTTCATGCCCAGGTGGAGGAGGAGAAGAGAGACCTCACTGGTGCTACCACCAAGGAAAGTCAGCCCATATGGGATCTGGTGTTTGACAGTACACTTGTCCACCACTGAGCCAACAAGCCAGCAAATGCCAGCCAGTCCTGGCAGACTTTTCTCCACCTGGCAGCATAAATAAAGCTCATATAAATAAAAGGCAGCATAAATCTACAGATGGTGAGCACAGGAGTGAGCTGATGGTCTGAGTGATACATCAGGGAGATGTTGCAGAAAGTCAGCTGAAAAAAGTAAGATGATGTGATGGTAGAAGGCAGTGAGATGAAGGAGAGGCAACTACAGTTATAAAAGGAGAGGGATTTGTGTAAGAGGAAACCCATCTAGCAGGGGTGATTTTGGAGATGTAGGACACAAGTTTATAGGAAGCAATGCTGCCTTTGTGTTGTTGTTACAACCTGCTTATTGTAATGTAATTGCTTGTAGACAATAGAAGACAATAATTGTAAATTACAAAATGTAATGCATAAACTGTAGTTTATATATAATACAAGACAATATCCTCCCTGTTAACAGGCTTGAAGTTTAATGTCTTACTAGATTATCATGCCAATAATGAAGTTTCGTTATTTAAAAGAGTTACATTATGGGAAAAACAATCATAGCAGCAGTACTCAAGTAATCATCCACTATGCAGCTTTCCCATATTTTCAAGCTGTTAGTTGTTTTAAAAAAGCTATAATTACATTAAATACTTCCCAGTGTTCAAAAACTGGAATTGCTTGGCTTTCCACTGGGTTATTATCTTGCAGTAAACATGGGTGAGGTGTTTGGTGTAATCACAAATTAAAAAAAATGGCCTTGTCAACACTTTCATGTTAAAATGATGACTGCACAACAGAAAACACTGAAAACCATTTCATTTTTACATTAACTACTGAAGATATTACTTACCCATAACTCTAAACTCCTGGTATAAATTACGGCAGTGCACCTAGATTTTTCTTTCTCTAGCTAAAAATGAACACTTTGTGTCATAAAAAAGTGACTGATTTTTCCTATGGGACTAGATCCCCTTATCAGTAAAATACTGGCAGCTGTAAGGAAAAAGACACAATATTCAGATCTATGAGACCCTGTTTCAGTGCAGCATTTTCACAGAAGAATGTGACTCTCCTTTCCCTCCACCCTATCTTGATTGTGGGTTTGCTTATCTAAGACACATCATATTTGCTAAAGGAAGCCAAAAGAAGAAAGTAAGCTTATGGCAAACAGTAGTGACGTGTTGCAACCCCTGGAAATCCAAGATGCACAGGTCCAGAATAAAATGGAGAATTTCCATTTTAATTTTCTTTTGATTACCTGTGTAATTTCCATGGGAATATGCTGCAGCTGATGCTGGTGATTTACCAGAATGTTTGGAAGAAAAGTTGGATGAGTGATTGAGAATCTGACAAGGAGTCTAGGTATAGGATAGAAAGTTTTCCCTATCAACAGGGATCCAAGAAGTTACAACAAAGCAGTTAATCTTTTTCTTACTCAGAAGGCAGTGGTGAATATTGAGGGATATTCTTGCTGGACGCCAGCCCAAAGACTCCCTCTGGAAACCAGCTGCTGTAAGAAAATGAGGGTATTCATAAAAATAGCTAACGAGAGAGCAGGAAGATCAAGGCAGTCAGTCTCAACAACAGACAGAAAAAGAAATAAATGTCATGGTGGAATGGAAAAGACTCTTTTCCTCCCTGTGCAATGGAAAAGACTCTTTTCCTCCCTGTGCAATGGTGCTAGCATGAGAAAAGTGAACAAATAATATATGTAGGACAGGGATAAAACCAAATGTATTTGGGAGAAGCAATCACTGCCTTTAAACCCTGTGCTTATTTTTTATTCTGTAGTCTTAGTATGAGCACAATAAAAATGGTATTGCACAGACAATGCAGGTAGGATTTCCTAGAATACATTAGTGTAGAAATTGTGTTCATAACTGATTACAGAGCTTTGTTTTAAGAAAAGGCTGTTATAAGTTAGGGAACGTGCTGGATCATAAAGAAATATACTTTATGATTAGACAGAAAAAACATCTGGTAGAGGGGCATCTCATACTATACATACCACTTTGGTTCTTAGAGTACAGCCTTGTACTAGGCCTTGTGCAGAGGAATACATTCAAAACACTTTCTAATCACCATGATAAGGATATATTAAAAATGGAGGTAAAAAAATGCATGCATTTCTGTGTACATCTGCAGACCTAAAGCATGGTAGGCCTAGAGCAATATTCAGCAATGCTCATGTTGAAAACCTCTTTTTTTTAAGTGACCTTTCCTTTAGAATTTCTATGGTACCACTTGGGGATATCAACATTAAGTTTCTTAGTATAAAACTGAGCACTGAACAGACTTTTAGAAAGATTATACTGCTAGAGGGATATTTAATGGTGAAATCACTTACTGTAGTGCTCATTTCTGAGAGCAAAGGTCTGAAGTGAAATGAATTTGGTGATCTTAGATTAGTCCTCCGTGGGCAGAGGTCCATGTCTGAAGTCAGCTACACGTATAATTAGGTATAATTTCTACATCTGTTCAATAGAGGTTAATTGAACTATCATAATAATTGAATTCCAGTCCTTCTGATTTTTCTATTCAAAGTGTTCCTGTGAGAGCAGAGCCAAGTATCCATCATCTAACACATTTGTAGGAAATTCCTGTTGCATTCAGTATTTGGTTTGTGGGTTAATGCAGGACATTGGCAATTTTCAGACATCTGAGCACAAATACAGTCTTCCAAAATAAACAAGCAAAAGAAAGAGAAAAAAAATGTGCTACACATGCATAGATTCTATACTGAGAATTCCTCATAACGTAAAGAAACAGTCAAAAGCAGATATGTTACCAACTGACAGAGACATCAAAATATCTAAAAATCTTACTCATGTATTCTGCATGACTTCCAGCCTTCTTGTGGTAGTATTGTATATTCAGACTGTAGTATAAGTATTCAGTAAGTATACACTGTGCATTAATTTTGAGCCTGGAATAACATCTATTTTCTTTCTATAGTCACCAGTGTACAAACACATGACAAAAGCATACGCATGAATGCTGTGTGTATTTACTCTTCTGTGTATGCACACAGTTACATACATATTACAAGGCTACTGCTCACTCATTCAGAAAACTAACAGGTTTGCTTTTACTGCTTCCTTATGAGAAAAAAAGTAGACCAGCACAATGATGAACTGCATCCAATTATACATTCACCAGGGATTTGCCATTATTGAATTATTCTTGGCTCACCAGACTTGTCAGACCCACTTTTAAAATT
Source organism: Heliangelus exortis (assembly GCF_036169615.1). NCBI lineage: Eukaryota > Metazoa > Chordata > Aves > Apodiformes > Trochilidae > Heliangelus > Heliangelus exortis. The sequence continues at coordinate 34,019,718 of NC_092423.1, forward strand.
TTTCAGGAAACTACGTTTGCATTTCATTCACTGAGTTTAGCATTTATGAAGAATACAGACTTTTGATATCGAAGTTCTCTGTGCATGGAAATAGGCAAGCTATGGAATCCATGTTTTTACAGAATAGATGGGAAAGACATTCTCCATTCCCACATACAGCCATGGGCTTCTCAGCTAGAACTGCCCACAGAGGTGTCAGAGATGGTCAGGGAGTGCAATTTCAACAGCACTCCTTCAGAAATTTAGGCATCTTATTAAAAAATTCCATTAAAAATAAATAAATTTGGAAATGCTGCCAGATAGTTTTGAGGGCATTATGGACATTAAGCTTGAATAACCCTGATGCATCCACATACTGGACAACTTCTGTCACTGTACAAAGGTTTGTTGTACACAGTGTCCTGCTTTGATGTAGCACAGGAGTTATGGGAGTTACTGTCTCTCCTGGGGAGTCAAGCTCGTGGTGGGAAATTGAGGCAAGGTACAAATATATCACAATCATTAAATTACCATTTAAATTTTTTAATTTCACTAATCCTCTCCAGCTATGGAACTTTTTGCTTATAACTTGTTTCTTTTCTAACTAAAAGTGCAAGTTTCTGAAGAAAGTTTTCTTCCCGATCTATTTTACCTTTAAGGACAAAATACTTTTCTGAAGAAAGTCTCATTACCAATCTCTTAAATATCAGAGTGGTGTTACTGTTTAACATGACCCTGTAACTCATCGTCTCATAAACTTTTAGACTCAGCCAGGCTGTGGAGTTGAATCCAGTTATGTTCCTGTTTGAACAAGAGGAGTGAAGAGCAGTGCAAAGTTTCAACAGTGCAGAGAATGCAGGACTGATCCCTGTGAGCACGCTTAACATATTTTGCAACTCAGTCCCATAAACCAATTTTAGTGATGCAATGAAGTTCACTGTCTGCTAAGTCATTGTGAATCATAAAGTCCCCATTTGTGTGGTATAAATCAACATAACTATTCAACAATTAAATCTACAATGAATATATTTTTTAAATTACCAAGCATTATGTTTCATTTTACAAGCTTGCACATGCATTCTTTATAGCTTACTGTCATGTAATGCTTTATAAATGATACTTGATAAACAACAGCTGTATAATCTTAAAAATATTCATCAAGAGACACATGTATCCATGGTAAATCACTTTTGACTTGTACAATGCTGGTGGCTGGCATATAATCTTCTAGCTGCTTGCATATGGAACATAATAGGACATGGCACTTTGCTTCTGTGAGACCAAAATACATTCAGAAAACATACTTAGGTATCAATTGCAAGCAAGAATGAAAAACGTTTGTCAAGTGCACAGTTCCAAAGTGTGAATCTCAGAGTAGATTCTATATTTATGGGACACCACTCTGCATATTTTGCATACTGTTTATTTTTAAATTGGACCTCGTTACACTAATTTCACAGTTTATTGGCACTGAAATCTAAAGCTTAGTGAAGATGTGGTATCAGGGACTGGGTTTGCTCTCCCATAATCTAAAACAAGCTGCAATTCCTGTATTTCTCTCAGCTGTTAGAGTTTTACTAATTCCCTAGATTATGTCATTGTTTGTTTGCTATTACACACATTTCTGCTTTCAGAAAAGTACTTGTGAGGCCAAACATAGACTAAAAGGTTTCATTTATTCTTTCAGATGCTTCTCTATAAATTATGCAGCGCCAGATACCATAGTTCATATGTCACAGCAAGTTTTGGGGAGGAAAAATAAGGATAGGAGAGCACCATTCGCTTGCTGATGGCAAGCCAGTACTGTTGCTGTTACTTAGCAGTTGGACTAAAGAGCTGAAAAGACTAAAGAGCACTGTTACTGCTATCTTTGGGCATTTTGCTGAATTGAATTGCTTGTAATAGTAGCCTCACCTTTGTTTTACTGAAGCTGTGCAGTTTATATTTAACATTTGCACTACACAGTTACAGGTGTAACTGTGCTTCCAAGAAGCACCACTATTTATCCTTTATTTACTCGATTCTGAGAAAGCCAAAGTCTGAGGTACAAACCATATCTACTCCACTCATATGGTAATTTTCATGATACAGGTTATGCTGGTTTATTTTTTTAATTGTGTACAGGATTCCCCTCACCTAGCCATATAAAGCACACAAACATAACCCCTCATCTAGGCTTCCTCTAATACCCAATGGAGAAAAACAGACCAATTAATCCCATCCTATATAGTACCCAAGAGAAGTGGATGAACCTCTCTGTGGAGGGTTATGCCCCTCTCTGTAGACTCTAGGGGTAGCCTCAAAGGCTTCCTTAGAGTAAAAGCATACTTTTTATAGGGTAGTGTTACATGACTGTAGCCAGCTGTGCCCCTCTTAGACTGTCTGCCACAGCTGCCCTTAACTACAGAGCACCTTGGGTTTGTGTGCACCCTGAAAAACTTATCCCGACTGTGCAAAACAGACATAGTTCAGGAAAGCACACTACTTCACCTGGTCTACTGTGTCCACTTAAAAGGATGAAATTAACCCCTGAGAGGGTAAACAGCTTTCCCACGAGCTTTTATCCCACATGAAGTGGAAGAAAACTCCTATTTTCGGTACAGCCCTACATGATCTGTAGCTGTCTGAGGAAGATGGTGCTTGATGCAGGCTTTTTAGTAGTTGTTTGCATTCAGAATGCACTCAGAGGAATTTGTTTTTCTCTGCTGTTCGGCATCTGTGCTGTGCCAGTACACTTCAGGTTTTTGTCAGAATTTGAAGGATTCTCCTTACATCCTCTTATCTGCAACCTGGATGGAGGAAAAGCTGGAGCATATCTTTTATTCTCTCACAGAAGCAAAACTTAAGTAGGAGCTTTCAAGTAGAGGCTGCAGAGAAAGCCTCCTGGCAGCCAGATCAAGAGAGAAACTGGGCTGAGGGGAAAACTGCATATTTCTGAGGCAAATAATGGAAAATCAAGCAGCTTTTCTCATTCATCAAATCTAAATTTTGAAATATGACTCACACAGGAAAATAAATGTGGTAACTGTTTCTCGCTTGTTTGTTATTAGGAAGTATAGAAGATATATTCTCTTAGCCTTTTTTTTCAGACAAGGAATTTCAATAAATTCATTGGTACCTGATCTGTTGTATTGGCATCTCTGCTTTTATCTGTGTATTGTGTCCATGTCTGTGAACAGCTACATCTCAGGTCATGTACTTGCCCACGTAACCTGTTTTAGGCCTTTTTAAACCTATATGATGTGCTCTTCACAAGTTTCACTTATTTTAAACATTTCTGTGACCTGTAGAAATAATGACTGGATCTGTTAAACCAAATTTAAGAGCAGGAGAGTTCTTACCACTCAACACTTTTGAGGAAATGAGAGCAACTAGTACAAGTAAAACCACAAAGTTAAAAGGATTCTTCAGTTAGGAACATTTATATTTTGAAAGCAGTAAAGAACTTTATTACTGAAGTAATAACTTCATTATTTGAAGTTTATATCTCAGTTCATTATTAATGTCACCTTGATAACAACACAGGACAAAAAACTTTACAGCTGGCATTACTGGCAGTTAATTCTTAACTGTACAGGAGCTTTCCTTCTAGGTGCTGTGAAAGTTTCCAACAAAATGCACCCACAGGTATTTAAAAAACAAAGCATGTAGAGGCATCTTTTTCTCTTCCATACTATTCCAGCTTTTGACTGTTTGGATTTCCTGAAACAGAGACAGCACCTGTAGACTTGTGTTTAAAATTAATTTGTGAACCTGTCCTCCAGGGACTCATCTAATCCTTTTTTTGATTCATTTAAATTTGGTCTCCACCCTGAAGCAATGGGTTCCACAATTACATGGTGAATAAAAGCATTCTCTTCTGTTTGTTTTAAAACTGCTACCATCTGCATGTTTTCTAGTTCTTAATATTGTGAAAAAGAGTCAATAGCAATTCACTACGTTCACAATTGACAAAATTTTTCAGTTTATAAATCTTTGCCATGCTTAGAACCTAACCTGTTCTGTAGCTTTTTTGCCAAGTTTATTGCCATCCTTGACTCTGTTTAGTTCTCTGAAAAGTTTCTGAAACAGGGTCACCAGAGCTGCATAAAGCATTTATCCTGTAACACATCCAAATTTTATAAAGATGTTTTCTGTTTTGTTATTGGTTACTTTTCTAAGAATTGCTAACACTTGGGTTGCCACCACTGATGACATCATCTGGCAAATGATCTTATAGAATGAACCCCAGTAACCCTCAAATCTCTGTCCAGGGAGAAGACATTCAGAGTCCATTCTGATTATAATCAGGACTGATTTACTCCAGATGCATTACCCTGAACTGACTAATACTGAACTTCATTTGTCATTTTATTCCACTGTCCTTTCCAGTAAGATCTGGAAGTCCCTGATGTCTTACATCCCAGGAAGCCCCTCTGCCAGGTCTCACAGAGGAATGATGAACAGTGCAGGTCCAACTACCGGTATTTAGGGGATGTGTTGGCTGAGAAAGTTGATCACTTACATCTATCCTTTGTCATCTGCTCTAACTCATTACTAATCCATGGCAACAGCTTCCCATTAATCCCATGGTAATTTATTTTGTAGAAGCCTTTAATGAGGGAATGTGTCAAAAGCCTTTAAAAATCCAAGTACTCCAAGCATTGAGATTACTGTAATCTACATGCTTGTTCAGTTTTAAAAACTCAGATACAACTGTAAGGAACATCTTCCCTCAGTAGAAAACGTGTTAATCAAAAAACTGTGTTTATACAAGTTTCTATTAATTTCATCTGTTATTATGGTTTTACCATTTTGCCTGTACAGAAACCAGACTTAGAGTCTATAGATCCAAGATCTCTCTGGAGTCCTTCATAAAGATTGGTGTCACATTTCCCACCTTCTGTTCCTCTGGCAATAGGTCAGACACCACCGTTAGCAGTTTAGCAATTTTATATTTGGGTTCTGTTATAAATCTTCAGTGAATACCATCTGTTCCTGGAGATTTCTTACTGTTCAGTGTGTCAATTTGCTCTAAAGCCTTTTCTATTGACACTTGAATTTAAGCCAGTTCCTCAGCCTTATCTCCCATAAGGAATGGCTGATATCAGGACCTCATTTTATTCTGTAATGAACACTGATGCAATAATTTAGTTTAGCTTTCCTGCAACAGCCTCATCTTCCTTGAATGTTCCTTTCATACCTTGATTGCCTGTTGGTCCCATCTGACTCTCTGCCAGGTTTTCTGGTAATGGTATGTTTGAAAAAAGTTTTATTAATAGGTTACCTGTCCTTAGTGTTGCTCCCTTCAAATCCCTTCTGAGCTGTCATATGGCATCTCTACATTTAGTTTGCTACCATCTATACTCCTTTCTATTCTGTTTGTTTGGTTGTAGCTCTCAACCTTTACTCCTGATAGCTTTCTTTGGTTCACTATTTAACATAGGTTAGATGCTTTTTTTTCCTAATTTATATTTTTAATGATAGCACATATTTTCTCTGTATCTCTGATGTGACAAATCTCTTACTGATCTCTTTTCAAGTATTTTAACCCGCTGATTGCTCCTCTCAAATTTTGTTACAGTAGATCATCATTTTATATTGCTCTTATTTTTAAAGATTTTGTTATTGTGGCAAATTTTGGGCCTTTTCCCTTCCTATAAGGATACTGAATATGGTTACTATTATGATACTCTGTGTAGGTATATATTTGTTCCCTGGGTGGCTGCTTCACAAAACAGTCATTTTCAATAAGTAAAAAAAAAAAAAAAAAAAAAAAAAGGATCTCACAGAAAAGAATGAAAAGAATGTGTCCAGAGGTAACATCTTTTAAGGTAAATAACTGTTTTCAAAATGTCTACTTACTTTCATTTGCAACAGAAAAAAGAAAAAAGTTATTAAAAAAAAATAAAGCTACCTCAATTTTGATGCTTTCTGCTTTAAGTTACAAAATCTTTATATGGTGTTGACTGTGCTATCTATAATTCTGTGTCCAGTTTTGGGCCCCTCACTACAACAGTCTCTTCTCTCAGGGAACAAGCAATAGGACAAGAGGAAACGGCCTCAAGTTGCACCAGGGGAGGTTTAGTTTGGATATTAGGAAAAAATTCTCTACTGAAGGGGTTGTTACACATCGGAACAGGCTGTCCAGGGAAGGGCCTGAGTCCCCATCCTTGGAGGTGTAGAACAGATGTGCAGACGTGGTGCTTAAGGACATGGTTTAGTGGTGGACTTGGCAGTGTTAGGTTTATGGTAGGACTCTATGATCTTAAAGATCTTTTTTAACCTAAACGGATGATTCTATGATCTACTGTGTGAGTACCAACATTCAAATTCTAAGTTTGATTTTAGTCTGGACATTTTTGATTTCTTAACCCAGAGTAACTTTGGTAAGTCCAATGCATCTGCTTTTGTGATTTATGCTAAAGCAGAAGTAAGATCAGGATTAGGACCTAAATCTGCAGATATGCCTGAAAGAGATACTATATTTTGTTGCATTTGCAGATACAGGCACTAGGTGGTCATTTGCAGCCTTTCATTCCACCTGCTTTCCTTCTTCATAGTTTTAAATTTACTGCTTATACATGATTTATTCTTCAATGAAACAACCACTGAGAATCAAGAACTCTACAAATCTCCTGACTAGCTAACTCTCACCTTCCCTGCTAATTTGTCTGCTTATGGAGGGATTTCATCATAAATCACCAATAAAACAGCTATCTTAGTGAAACCAAATGTCATCCATTTATTTGACTTCCAGTCTTAACGCAGCCAACATGCCAAGGGGTGAGTAGAAGATGAGTGTAAGTGCTACACAGCGGTGCATATTATTTTTCTGTTTGTCATATCATTTCAATTCCTACTCTTCAACTTCTTGCCACTTTAGATGTAAGTAGGAAGAGCTGTCAATATAATCTTCAGGACATCTGTGAATGAATCTGTGAACACTAGGGTGACTGACAGACTAAAGAGAACCAAGAGCCTTGTCTGGAAGCAGAAGAGAACCCAATGCTTTGCTCAGCTGTTTATGTCATCTCCCTGCAGTCTTGCAGTAGGAGCTTTCTTCTGATGTATTGCATCCATGAGCATGAATCCTCACCATTTTACCAGGAATCCCATTTAATCAACACAGGCAGTGTTGGATTACTATGGATTTCGGCACAGAATAAGTTTTGAACCCTGTAGCATTATCAGAGAAATTTCAAACTGGAGCAATAATAACGACTTAAAATAAGGACTGATTATAATAATAAAAGAAAATCTTCAGGGTGAAAAAGCAAAAACAGCAGTTCATGGAACCTTTCTCCAAATTAAATGCATGCTTAGCTCCAGTACAGTTTCTTTGGTCCCTTGTGTAATTTGAAAGAGATTTTGTTATACAGATAAGCATATCTAGTTAGCTTCTATCTGAAAATCTAAAAGGAGCTTGCTGTGGAAACCTTCTTGTACCAGAACTAGTCTTGTTCAGAGTCAGGGGGCAACTCTTGTTTCTGTGCCAAGTCAGCTTTTCACTTTATGCCAGTCTTGAATGTTCAGGAGTTGGAAGCCAAGAAAGTGTTTTTCTTCCTGAGTATTTGTTGCAAAAAAGAGAAATCTAAACTCATATTTCTGATCTGTGACAGCTACTGGCACAAAGTTCTGGTAAGCCAAAGATGATAAAAGCCAGCTCTGATTAGAACTGTTTCTTGCCATCAAGTGTTGCATTCTTCTGTCATTCTAAGTAAATCCATCCAGTTCATGAATCATAATCTATCAGAGGCTGCTTTCATCTTTCAGATCCCAGCAGTATTGACTCTGCACTTCTGCTTCCTGCTCTTACACCTGGTATAAATCTTATATGCAGTTATTACATAACTTGCTCACTTTACATGTGTCTTGCATGACTTTACATGTCTTTACATGTGTTATTAAATGGCTAATAAATAAAAATGTTCCTGAAATTTCCTTTTATATCTGTAAGGAAGAGTTAATTACTGTGTTATCTCTATGAAAAGCTTTGTCCGTCATCAGGACAAGCTATAACTGGCCTTGCTTTGTTGTTCAATGAGGATACATTTCTTGGACTGTATTGTGTCCCATTTCTTTTTTTTTATTCTTTTTTCCATCCTTGTTATAATGAAGAAGTGTCTCACATTGAGTTAGATCAGTGCTAATGTAGTGTAGCCCTGGCAGCTATCAGATTTCGACAAGAGAAAGATAAAAATATGATATTGCTTCTTTTAACCTTCTACACACCCTATCACTTTTTTCTCTATTCAAGAAAGGGGACCTCAAGAGTTTGGCTCCATTTAGTGCCTGTTCATTTATTTAGGCTCTTTACCATGAAGAGCTATGGTTCCTAACTGGGTGCAAGATCCCTGCTTTAGAGCAGAGTCATCTCTGCTACTGAGAATACATTACTGTATTTATAGCTTCATTACTCATAGTGGGCTGAGGAAAGGAGAGCTGTAACACAGTTTCTCTCTAGTGATGCATTCTTCTTTAGTTTAGAATCTTGGTTTTGTGCACAACAGTTTTAACAACATGTTGCAAAAATGTGTTATGACTATTGTATTTTATCAGTGGTAGGACATTATGTGGGGAAGGGGCTGCTTGTAAAGGAAATTACAGTGCATAGTCCTTCAGCTCTATATCCTGCAGGTAAACTGACTGATATTTTAATTTCCTTGGACTCTTTTGAAAGCTTTCTAAATGAAGGTTCTGAAGAAAATATATAACTTTGGTTATCATACTTTATGGTTATTACTGTGTACACATTAAATGTGAATTAATGCAATAAAGCAGCACATTTCATATAAAAAATACTGTGAATTTCACTGCTGTTGCTGACATGGCACATGTATCAATGTAATTATGGGTTACAAATCCTTGGTAAGAGAGGCAGCATTACAGGTTTTGAAATTTCCCTATTATGCGAATTCAGAAAGAATGCTGTAGCTTGTATTTGATTTATCTTGTCTGGTAGGCCTTTCAAAAAAAAAAAAAAAAAAAAAAAAGCAATATTGATGTTGGATTTATCTTTAGTTTGATGACAGTCAGAGTAAATAAGCATGTGGAATGTAGTAGTGCCAATGAAAATGTTGGGGCTTGCTCCTCCCTGGATTAGCCTGATGGTGTGAAACCGTCACAGACAACTGAGCAGATGAGCTCTGAGGCATTTTGCCTCTCCAGGGCAGTTACAGGCCTAACACATCAGGGAGCTCTCTGCTTACTACTCATTACATTTCATTCCACTCCACAGATTTGTCTCAGGATGCCTGAAGTATGCTTGTATTTTTATAAACCACTGATCAAAAATGTTTCTATTCAAGCATTTACACAGAAGAGCATTTAATCTGCAAAAACCCATATTCTGAAGATAGCAAATACCAAAGTAGGTCTTGCCCATACTTCTGCCTCTTAGGGCTTGGGAAAACAAGAGCGTTATAATGACTTAAAGAACAACTGATATCTGACCATATCCATCTCTTTAGCCTGCTAAAAATCTGCAGCAGAGGTTTAGGCTAGCACTTTTTCCTTCCTATGACATGTGAGTGAAAAGTATACAGTCAGATACCATGGCTCAGCTGAGATACAATATCGCAACCACCTGGGATAATTCAGGTGTGTATCTGAGCCTGTGATGAAGTTTTTTATTATATTAATATATTATTTGTTCTGCTCTGTCCTTCATTCATTACCAGTGGAGAATGAATATGTTCTCCTAGCCTTTGCACTTCACAAATATCCTATCTAAATACAAATTTTCCACTCTTTTCCAGGACCTATATTCATACTTTCTTTTTTCTGCTGTTTCGTTTCCTTCCTCTCTGATCCTTTGGCCATTCAAATCCCTCCTTCAGTATCAAGTCTTCTGACAAAGTTACCAATGTTGATCTGTATGCTTTAATGAGCCTAGTATTTAGAAAAATCCATGTACCCCTAGTACCTGAAGTACCTAGTACCCTAAGGGAGTAGGGCAGCACATTTATTGGATATACCACAGATTTCCCACAAATAAAGAGCAATTCCTACCCATCAGTTCAAGAGGTGAGTTACAGCACAGTTACAGCAACAACAATCCTGGGCAAGCACATGGGGACTGGGGAAAAGGAGCAAGATTGGAAGGGGAGAGTATAGTGCAGGGGAGGGGGTAAGAATGAGTGTATCTCAGCTGAAAAAAAGAAAACTGGGCAGAAACTATTATTACTGTGGGGAGTTGGGTTTAAAGCCCAGGTCTCTCATTCCTTTGAATAAATCTTATCTCAGTATTCCATTTATTAATACAGCTATTAGTAGTTTGCTTCCTGTTTGTAATAGAAAGCATTCAAACGTTGTATCAATTAAGCACTGTAACAATATAAGTGTTTCAAGAGATTAAACATCCTCAAGGAGTATTTAAATAGTTCACTTCAGCTTAGAGTCTCTTGTCAATGCTTTCAATATCCACCAAAGACATGAGATGCAGATGGTCAGCACCTGCTTGTCATCATATGGTCCTTCAGGCATTTGGTTTGGGTGTATACAGTCTTAAGTACACTGTCACTGCTTAACAAAAACATCATAAGTAATTACTGTAATTAATAATGAAGCTACTTCCTTGGGCTAGTCGTGCTTTCTTTGTCAGTTCTGCTGTCTGCAATAGTGCTGATTTTTCAGTCTAAGTAGCTATTAAATTATTTGAGTTTTTGAGTTGTTTCCAGCAGCAGAAATGACATATAATTAGAAATTTGCCTCGTATTTATGTTTATCCTCAGAGAATAGGCATCCGTTCTTGCTTGCCTGAACACATTAGGAATCAGTCAACAGGAGACTGCTCATAATCCTTAATCATAATTCCAGATTTTTCTACCCAGTACCTAGCCCCAAAACACTGTCAGTCCCCTAGCCATGCTACCATGATTCCTGTCCTATCCCGTGGGCTTTCCTGCTGCCTTCATGGTGGCATCTGACTTACAAATATTTACAAATACATCAGAACAACACTCAGTCTCTGTATTTCCATTCAGACCCCAGGGAAAACTCCTAAATATATTGTTCCATGGACATTTTCTACAACAAGCAAGACAGTTTAAAAGGGTCCTTCTACTACCTGCCCCTTTTCACTTATTTCTGTCCCCTGTTTTAGCTCCCCTACACTGCAGCTACTCCTCCCTGAAGTACCAATGCCAATGTATGTGGGATTAAGCATAACCTTAATCACTGACATGCTCCAAGCTAATCATTCCTTCTTCTGGTTTTGTAGGCCAAACAAAACAAAACAAAAAACTTCCATAACTGGATTGTTTCACAGCTTTGCCTTAGCAAAATCTTTACAGCACAACTTGGGATGGTAAAAGCTGAAGAACAGCAAAAACAAAGGGGAAGAGGCCTCTCTTGTCTTCTAGATAAAAATAAGCGATGCCAAAACACACCCTCAACCCTCATAGCTCAGAGCTTATCCCAGCTTTCTGTGCTGGTTTTTGATTGGGAAACAGACTGACATTGTTCCAAAATAAAGAGGAGTGTGACTGTTTCCTGATTTAAACTGACTTGAAAGCAGCAATTACACCTACAGGTTCCATAAGGTTTGTGATGGCCAGAAGATCAAAGATGTTCTCTGGGAACCAGCCAACCTCCAACTTAACAGCAGATCAGTATCTCCCTAGTTTGGACTGCTTCAGTTTTCTTTTTCAACTAGTTACTATCAACCAGATAACCTGTTTTCCCTCTTAGTTTCAATGGGAAATCAGAAGATATGATGACAGAGGCTCAAGAAATTTAAGGAGACAATTGTCTATGATGATTTGTTATGTATTATGTTACTTTAAAAACTCTTTCTTTGCCACCACATGGCCTTAGGGATGTTTTGTTATTATCACTGTTGTCAGTTCCAAACACTAAAATTTACTGTATTTGATGGTAAAATCTCAACTCAAGGTTGTAATATCTATAAAGAAAATATTGCTATAAAGATTACACTCTGAAGGGGCTGTTCACATCCATGAGCAGACAGTAGAATAAATACTGAAAATCTTATCTTTTTCTATTTATCCAAGAAGCAAGAAACAATATGAAAAAACATTTATTTCTGTTTGACAGAAAATACTTTTAACAATACATAATCATTATCAGTCAATAAACTGAGAGGTTGCTGTTGTTAGTAGGTTTCTGGAAAATGCTTTTCATGATGACCTTTAAATGCCACAGTCCTAAGTGATCATGAAGAAAAAATATTCCTTTATTTCAATATCTGCTAGGAAAAAATCAAAAATCTTTTGTGTATTAGCAGAATGTATGACAGTGGGACATATATAGATAGATATACTTTGGTTGACTCTGCACAGTGAGAAATCATCAGGACAACATTCTGAATTCTAAATTGCTACTTTTGGACACGGCATTTCCTACTGGAAACAACACTCAATTTGTTGCTCTTTAAATACTATGTCAATTATTTTTCTCTATCATCCATCTCTTTTTCTTACTAGTGCACCAGACATAGTATACAAAAAGATGCTTCCAAAGACAGTCATAGTATATTGGTGTTTGTCTAATTGTCAGCAGCAGGATTGTGTATGAATATTGTCCTCTTATCCACCTATGCAATTAACAGGATTATTCAGAGTCCCATTAATATATTTTCTCAAATCTCAATTGCAATACTCTTACATTGTGTCATATGATTTAGCAGAAGGAGCTGAGATGAAACTTTTTGTAGGAGGAAGATACTCTTGGCTTTTTAGAGCTTTTTGTGTCTTTCTCTGCATTATCTCAAATCAGATGGCAAATATTTCATACTGCTCACAAGACACTGAACTGACAGGGTATGTAGGGTGAATGGGTCTTCTCTTGAGACCATACTGGGTATTGCACCCAATGTTTGGGTGCAAACATTGATTTTTTTTCATTCAAAGATGAGAAAGTAGAAAGTAATTGCAGTGACTGATTAATTTTTAAAATAAAAGAGCAAATGAGAACTTAGACAAATACAATCTGCATATATTTAGTCTTGCTGAAGTATTTATATTTGTTGAAAAATGGTATTCCAGCAGCAGAAATACTGCCTAGGAAGGTAATTACTGTTACAAATCAGATTATCTTAAGAAGAAGATGTCATATTAACAAATAGAAAAGAGTGTGTCCAGACTCTGGCTGCTTGCCAAAAGAAAAAGAAAACATCTGTAATATTTTATATTGCAGACGGTAGCACGTGAGTCGTGGGGAAAACTAACTCAGTTAAAATGTGTAGAATTGACACTATTCTTTTTTTTTATCTCTCTCTTGAATTTATCTTTCCTTTTATGCCCTTTTACATCCAGTAATCTCCAAGCTTTTTAAATCATTAATGAGTGAACCAGGACGAACCAGGATGAACCAGGATGAACCAGGCCTCCCACTGATATTATAAAGCAGGAACATGTAATTAGGCTAATTTACAGAAGAAAGAGCTGATGTACTGGAAGGCCAAATGACAAATCCAAGATCCCGAAGGACACCCAAACCAGAACCAATTATAAAACCTATATTTTAAACAACAAAACTATTTTTTTAGCCAATCCACTTTTGCAATTGCTGTACAGGAATAGATGTTAACGTAAAATAGTATCCACTCTTATAAAGGGAGTTGTGCTAAAGCACAGATCAATTAGGCACTCATCAAATTAATTAATAGGTTGATCAAGTGACACATCATCCCGTGTTGCAAGTTTGTACCTGCAGGATCCAGGCTTTAGGTCCTGATTCACGGAATCGGTGGAGGGAGGTGCCCCAAATATTTCTGCAAATTTAAGCCTATTTCCTAAGAGGACTAAAAAATGTGTTGCTGTAGTCTCTGCTGAGGAGCCACTACTTCTAAAAAAGATTTTAGTTGATGGGCATTGAGGATAATGAAGCAAACTAGTCAAAGTAACTTTTGTTTTTCTTTAAGTCCACTGTGAAAACGATATTCAAGTAACAAAGTGTTCTCTGTGACTTGGTAAAGGAATGAGTTTGTTGCCAGTCCTTTATTTAAAGCTCTGCTGACCTAACTGCATAAAGGAAAATAATCTTCAGCCTATTCTTGTGCTATGATTAAACCTGCACGAGCTCCGAAAGCAGCTACGACTGACAGTAGTGAAGAGGGTCCTGGGATATTTAGCTCTGATACGCTGCTCCTGTGAAGGTCATCACTTCTTTCAATCAGAGTGAATAATTGACTCAACACAAAGTTCATATTACACGACATACTTTCAGAAATGATTCATGTTAATGGTGTATCTCAGGGGATTGATGTTGAACAGAAGCTACATCTCAAGCTTAAAAAATGATTTAGCAGTATGAAAGACCACAAACCACAGCTCACGGAGACATATTTGATGTTAAACATCAGAGAATAAATACAACTAAAAGTCATAAAATTGGGTAGACAATAAATCTGTCAATTTAAGACCTCTTGGGGCTCAAATCATAAAAACCAAAATTACTTACGCAGCCATTCCTAGATTCAGGGGTGCATCCTTGCCTGAGATGCAAACAGAAGATGTTTTCACCCTTCTGACAGGTCAGAGCAGCTCGAGGAAGTAGCTATGTCAAAACCCCAGCAAAGTAAAATACTGAGGAAATACTCCTTCTCCCCAGCACTGCTGTGTCTCCTCACCTCAGTGTTTGTGGGACGTATGTTCAGCAGACTGTTGCTGGAACCCTTTTGCCAGGTTTGGAAATGTGGTGATGCAGGGTATGGCAGGGAGGAGAAGTGACACACCCTGCTCATGCCCTTCATCCCAGGAGCCACTGCTCTTCTGCCTCCTCCAGGCCAACACCCCCCTGGTTTCACAGACATGAAAGAGCTCATTGGTTGATGTTGAGCACCTCAAGATCCCAATGTAGAAGAAGCCACCTTACACCAGGGAAATAAAAGCCTCTCCATCAGTGTTTCTCTTCAACCCAGCTGAAAGTTTTGTCAGGGTGATGGCTTCCTCTTTGCTCCATTCATGGCCCTGTGCCCTTCACCAGTGGGAACACAGGGTTCCCCTGTCTGGCCCAAATGCCCCTGTTCTGCAGAGAACTCCATGAGTGAGGGAATGTGGGCAAAGTGGGGAAGTCCCAGGGATGGTCCTCATGGCTGAGGTGGTTGTTCCCAGCCTGGCCAGGTGAAGGGCATAGGTGTGTGTGTGCCCATGTGCATGGGTGAGTGCACGTGCTTTTCCATTCATGGGCAAAAAGACAGGCAAATCACAGTCATTTTGGAGCAATTGTGGTTGAACTACTGCTGAGTGCATAAGCAGGTTATGAGGCTGGGAAGAAGTAATTTAAACATCCACTCAAATCAGAACTGATTTATGCAGCTTTTTTTTCTATTCATAGGCTTATATTTTTTGTATTTTTCTCAAATGTTGGCATTGATATCGGGAAAGGGAATGTTCTTTGCCAAAAAACCCCAATATTTTAGAAAATACAAAGTCAGAAAAGAACACATCAGATGGCTTCTGACTGAACATAGAGTTGAGGGAGATTTCTGCATAGAGGAAGTGTTGTTCCACTTCTGGTTGTCTGTTCGTGTTTAGGTATGCACAAACACATAGGAGGATTTTAAAGATTAGCTTGGTATATTTCTACTGTTACTATGTTATGGCATGACTAAAATATTTTTCTGTGATGGGCTCAGAAATGCAAGTTATCCTCAGCTCCTGATGTCCAAATAATTTGACTAGCACCTTACGCTTCAGATGATGTTATAAAAACCTCACAGCCAGTGAGTCTTACACTATAGTTATTTATAATTATTTAAAATAATTACAATAGGTCTATATGGTCTTGATATCTATATGATTATCCAGTCCTTTTTTATCTCATTGAAACCTTAGTCTCAATGATTTCCAATGGAAGTGAATTTCACAGATGAAATGGATTAAAGAAGTATTGAGCTCCTTCCCTGTACCAATAAGGTCAAGCTGTGTGTCCCTGATTGCCTGCTCCGGAATGTGTATTATTATACAGGTTTGTAAGGTAAGCATCTTCAATTGTATCCAGGGAAATTCTTTTCTTTCCTTTTCAGGACTCATTTCAAGAATGGGTGACACATATCTCAGCCATGCTATGCTTCTGTTTCTGTGCTGCCATTACACTACTTTTCCCACTCTTGATTACTACAATGCTTTGCACAGTCTCATAACTTTTTTTGGCTGCAGTTGAACATTGATCTATGTAGAGTGATGTCCCAGGTCTCCTTTAGGTAATATCAGCTTAGGTAATAATCAGTTTAGCACTTTTCAGGTGAACAGATTGTTTTAATTTGTAGCCTGAGTCTGAATCTCATTGTCATCATGCTGATTTTTCACCTTTTTAAAGTTTCTTTAATGTTCTCTACAGTCATCTTAGGTTCTTGCACATGTATACAACTTAGTCTCCTCGACAGACCTTGTTGTCATGCTATCCTTCCCCTTTCCCAAGTCATTAATGAACTCATTAAGCATTATGGCACATCATAAGGACCACCTGGGACAGTTAATCTACCGTCATGATGAGATTTGGTCATTTAATCTTACTTGTTTTTCATCTCTAATCAGGTCTAGACTGCAGTAATCTTTAAATCTTGTAGTTAAAATGTTCAGACTGTGTCCTGACCTATCTGTTAGATGTTCATTTATTTCATATTTATAATGAATTCCCCTAGGACTAAGGATGACTTGAATGCCAAAATTCAAAAATCTTTCTAAAATTCTAAAGCTCACTTAAAAAGAAACAAAACTGCCAAGATGCTGTGTCATTATCTAGTCAAACCTTTTACCCTGGTGTGGTAGGAACTGTACAATAATACTTTCTGTGGCTTAAAATATTCTCTTACCTGATGCGTGGCTGCTCTTACACTTCCTTGTCAAGCCACTGTTCTAATATCACTGGGTTTTTAAAATGTCTTGGCATTTCATAATTTTAACTACCCACAGGGAATGCTTCAAATCCACAGCAGAACATGAAGGTGTATAACATGAGAACACATAAATGATTTGTGGAGAGCAGAGGCAGCAACCCAGGATTCCCTTATCTCAGATCAACAGCACCTAAATCTCTTGATTAATGATCAGAGGAACAAGAAATTTATTAAAATTCCCCAGTGATCTCTGCCTCGAAGTTTATCTGTCATTCCTAATGACTTTCTTCATGTGAATATGCCCAGTTGTATGAAGGCAATCTCATCTTTCTGAAATTCTGGACCATAGTCATACAATCTTGTAATGAAATTTTTCATACACTTTTCCCATCTAATTTTTTATTGTACATTATAGGACACAAATGAAACTGAAGGTTTTCCCCATTTTGTGAGCAATGGCACATTTGATTTTCTACTTTTTACAATGTAGACTGATACAATGTTTCAAGGCAAAACAGCATTTCATCACGGATGCATTATCTCCCTAGTTATTCTTCTTTGTACAACATTCAAAGTGATCTTGGCATGCTAATATCAGGATATGAATCAAAAATAAAGGAAAGAAAAAGGCTGAAGAAAACTAATATTCATAGAAATCTCGGAATAGCCTTGTTTTACCCAGTTCTTCATGAGAATTCATTATGTTTTCCAATTTATTGCCAACATGAAGATTTGGTTATTGCCTAGCTTCACCATAAAAAGCTCTGCTTGGTCTCTCTGAAATCAGAAAGAGAATTTTACTTTACCTAGTAGAATCTGCTTTGAGCAGAGAATAACATGATAATGTCAAAGCTTAGGTTGTAGAAACTTTATTTTAGTTGTAGTAATCACCTCTGCTGAGCTTCAGTAGCTCTAGCAAGGTTAGCAAATGTGTAGATGCAATGGGGCTATAAAAACATTCCCTGTTTCTTTGAGACTTGGTGATTATTTTTCTTTGTCTGTTGAATTAACCAAGTAATGATTAATATTGGCCCGGTAAGTCTTACATAAAAGTGAGGCATTAATTTTATCTTTATCATCATAAGGTTGTCTAATGTCACAAATGGCTGCAAGAGGTCTGAATAGATTAAATAGTTTCAAGAGAAGGCTAACCTTTCCCATCTGAAAAGAAAATCAGGATTATTTAATTATTTCCTCCTCTTCTAGGATATATGTGACCTGCAGCTGAGGTTTAGTTTCCATTTATGCTGAGTTTCAATGGCCTGAAGGAGGTTGCTTTGCTACTTAAAACAGTTAACACATAGTTTACATCAGTCTTTTTCTACTTCAGCCATTCCAGGGTGATTATGTCCCAAGAAACCCCTTCTTAAAAGACTGTTTGTGCTCTGCTGTTTACCTGGGCAGCCAACACCAGATGAATACAACCTCTTGTAGATAGTCACATTTCTTTGGGGGAATATTTTACAGAAACAGTCATGCCCCACATCCTGTTGCTGCTAGAAGCAGGATGGTTAAACCAGAAGAGTGACCCCATGTCTCCAATCTCATTCATAGGCAGTCGGTCAGACACACAGTGGGTATCTTCAAAAGCACAAATGAATGGAGACTAAGCCTCTAATTCTCTTTGACTTTCAGTAGATATGAGAAACCTGCCTACTCCCTGTGCCTCAGAACATCACCCATTACCAATAAAATGCCAAGATAGAAACATTGCACTGCAGTAAGGCTGAGTTATGCTGAAGATAAGACAATGTCTCTGAGTTTATTGAAGCTGTTGTTTCAGGTAGTTTTATAGCTTAACCTTCAGTAAGTGTTATGAACACCATATCCTTTTAGATTACAGGGAGAAGAAATTTATCTAAAAGATAAAATGTCTGATAAGTAATGAAAAGAAAATGCTGGGTTTGTGTCGAGTTTAAGATTTAGTGCATTCAAATGTGAACTGCTTTGATAGGTCTATCTTATTGTCTGCATTAGGACATGTTTATAGAGGAGAGGGTCTCCCCATGAGCATTGCCCTGGGAGGTGTGTACCCCAAGTATGCTATGGGGGACCAGCTGTGAGATTCCCCCTGCTTCCAAGCCCACTGAAGCTGTATCCAGCCTTAGTATCCTTTCACACATCCTTAATAGCAGTATTTCAATTTGTTCTACACTAATTTAGATAGACCTGCTGGTTGAAGGAAAAGAATCAAGGCCCAGTAATTACTTCATTGTAAAATGTAATGAGTTTTGGAACCTGACTTACTGTAAAAATTGCAGCATAATAAATAGAACACAGTTTTCTAACTATAAAGTAGCAGTGAATTCTGTTAGTGTATTTCTTCATGAAACATGTTTATGTGATAGTCTTCCAATTTTATGGCTGAAGTTTATCACCATAAGGTGCATTTCATGACAGCCAAATAACTACATTCAGTTAGAGTTGTCACCATGTGCCTTCAGTATCAAGACACATGCTGATTGTATCAAATAGTGTTGACTGTCTTAGTGTTGCAAATAGAAAAGATGATTACACTGTTCTCTTTAGATGTGATGTAATATTATTCACCTCACTAAAAACTGAAGGTCAAGGTTGTCTAAGAACATGAGAAAGATCATCTATTGAAAGCTTCATAATATGATGATAATGCACTACGAGACACAGCAGTAGTTTTACATTAATATCTTTGTGATTTCTTATGCAAGAGGTAGTGAATTTTCTACATACTAAGCAAATGTCCCACTGGTATATTTATATAGAAATAGGAACAATTCCAAGAATTCCAATGCTACCATATTTTGAAGTCATTTATTTGTCTCACAAAGATCAATAAAACCAGTTTACACCCTCAAGTGAAATTACAGCAAAAGATTAGTACATTATCAATACATTTCTGCCAGAATATCACTATCATTTCCCTGAATCCGTGAGGAAGCTTGAGTGAAAGAAGGGATAGTCATGGCATCTACTGAAGTAGTTCTAAGTAAAAAAAGCTTGCTTTCAGTTATAGCCAAGACTTCTGTATTTACAGGTGGACAGTAGAAATGCTTGAACCTCATTCCAGAATACTGAATATGTTGCATATCATGGTATGCTGCTTGTGCAATTTGAATTGAGATACCAGATCCAAGCCAGGTTTAAATTTCTTGTTATGATTTTGAATCCTTCTGAGGTGCAGGGTGTATACCTGCTGATCACACTGGGCTGGAGACAGGTGTGAGAAATTGGGCAATGATGTATGCCTGTGTGGCTCCTAGTGGGGGTTCGTGGATGTGACAAAGACTGCAAATACAGGAGGCCATAAAATTCTTGGTGAAAAAGACTGCAGATGCAGGGGAGACTGATTCCTGGCAGTTGCACCTTAAGCAAGCCATGGACCACTGAATGGGGGGCAAGTGGAAGGCAGCGAGTGGGGGGTCATGGTGAGATGCTGGTGTGGGCATGGCTCTGGCTGCCTGATTGTCATGGCAACCATGAGAGGAGTTCCTCCTCTTTGGCCTCTGCTGGAGAGACTTGGTCCCCTGCTGCCTTGTTGCCAGAGGCCCTGTGACAGTGTGAGCCCCCCCCTTGCCCCACCTATCTTAAAAGAACAGAGATCAGTGACAGAGAAACCCATCCGTGATGATTTTTCAGCTGCCCACGCTGGCGTGCAGTAATAGGAAAATTCAGGAGATAAACCCAGGTTTTAATATGGACAGAATAATCATAAAGAAGTGGAGTGTAAGCTGCTTGTCAAAGTCAGTTTAATCTAATTTAGGGCCGCATATGGAAGTATTTTGATGGTAGATATTTAATGGCTTTGTGCCAGCAAAGGAGGACAGAAATAAGGTTATTTAAATGTCCTATTCAGGCATTTTTATCCTTAAAATATATGGGCTGTATTCCTTAACCTGAATTTCTGTCATTTAGGACATTCAGAACAAGGATAGCACATAATGTACCTAAACCATCTTAATCTAAAATACTGGTATATATTCTTAACTTCAGCCACATCTGAGCGTATTTTAGTTTGGGAAAACATGTGGAGCTTGGAATAATGACAAATACTGAAGTGATCTCATATTGGAAAATGTTGTATACAGGGATTAATTTTAATGAGGTTTTCATATTTATTTTATTGCTTTAATTTTAATTTTTGCATTTTGGTTAATGAGAGTTGTCCCCTTAAGAACACATTTACAAATAGAAACAAATCAGCTTACTAAATAATTTTGACAAAATGTCACCCATGACACTGCTGAAGTTTGGGTGGATGTTTAAAGATACCAAGTAATATACCAGCATGATTACCCCAGGTTTTCCTTTCAATAAGTAAAGGGAGATGTAAGGAGACATTATACCAGTTGGGAAAAAAAAAAAAAAAAAAAAAAAAAAGCATGTGAGACAGAGAAAAAAGTGAAATTGAAGTCATTGAGAGAAGTAAAGAAAGATATAGAGAGGATGCCAACCACAAAAATGTGGATGAATGGCTCTTAGCTAAAAGCTATCGATGCTGCTCAGAGCATCTCTTGCCCCATCCCCATGCCAGGGGCTCTCCACTGGGTGCCTGGTGTTCCTCCCCCTTAAATTCTTACCAAGAAGGTATTCAGACAGAGATCCCTTCTTCAGATCAGCCGTCACTGAGGTCTGTGCCATGGCATCAGTTTTCCTGGCACAGTGGTTTTGGAAACGTGAGCTCATACAACTGCAGCTGAAGCCAGGGAGTGCTGCAGGTGCTCAGCTGTTTCATCCCCTATCCCTTTCCTTTTCCATGTGCCTGCCCCTCTGAGGTGCTCTCAAAGTTCAGTCAGAGGGAAAGGAAAAGAGATCAGGGGAGCACCAAACATGTTGTGGTTTCTGTATTTCCTGCCTTGCTGCATCCCTGTGCCTGGAATGAGGTTTACCCTGCCTGTGGTGAGGAGACTGTGCTGTACCTGTTTGTATCTGGGGTCTAGGACATGGCCATGTACTGATTCTGTCCCCAGCAGCCCTGAAAAGAGATGTGAGCTGGATTACTCATGTGGATAGAGTGGAAATATCTATTCTTTAAATAGCTACACGGGGGAGTTTGATTTTCTCATATGTGTAAGCCATTATATTTAGGCATGATACGAATCCCTTTTTCTAATAGCAAAAGTGTTCCATGAAGGCTGTATTGTTCCCAAAAAATGTGGCAGAGTTCAGTTTTGTGTAAAAATACCTGGTGATCAGAATGGGCTTTTTTTGTCTTTTTGAAGTGAAAGTAAAAGAAGACTGAAAAAAAATTAAACCCCACCCTATTATTAACCTCCAATGCAAATAACTCTATGCATAATAATCAGTATTTTGTCCTCTTTGTCTTTTCCTATCATTCAGTTTTCAAAGGGCCTAGGTCAGACTATGCAGTCTTCATTACTGAGCATGCATAGCATTGTCTTCTAAATTCCCTTTAACTATTCAAATAGCAGCTCAAAAAGACAAATTGCCTATCACTCTGAATTCTTAAAACAAAACAAAAGGCACCATATTGTCACTTTAGGGACACATTTGTTGCCTGCTGTTGCTATTACATATGTCATTTCAGTCCTGCAGTTAGCTATAAACTACATCTTTTCTTTTTCCAGAGAGAAATAAGAGATGCCTGAAGGGAAGCAAGAATGGAAAGCATCCTTAAAATGACTGATTTACAATTGGTAAGGAGATACAATATGAAAATTATAGCTTTCTTATAGTGACACATCCCAAGCTTGTGCAATGCTCTTGCTTTAAAAGCTGCCCCACAGGCCAGTGTGATGGCTCAGAGGACAGTGGCATCCCAGCAGCCACGTGAGAGGCAGAGGCTCCAGCTCAGGGTCCCAGGAAAACCAAGAAGCTCCTCTATGGGGACAAAGTCATGGGACACTTCTGCTGATGAGACTTCTCCATACATTGCTCTCTATAACTAACAGTGTACTGCAACCCACCCTTCTGCAGTGCATCTGAGGATGAAAACAATAGTGGAGGCCTTAAAAACATGAATTGAGAGAAAGAAAAAGGCCCCTGTGATTCAAACCAGACAGAGGCTGGGTTAGAAAGTAGGAAAACTCTTAGCATAAAATCCTACCCAAGTGCTAGTGAATAAATAAAAACCAATGTGTGTTTTATGTGACTGTGAAAAGCAAAAAAGCAGAAGATTATTTCTAGGCTCCTAGGATTTAGGAGCCTGATGTGAGCTAATCTGCTCTAGCTCCTGTGCAGCTTGGTCTCTAACCTAGAGGTGTTAAATAGAATGTGTTTCTGCACCCTCTAGAATTACAGTGCTGTATTCTAGAGTATCCACGTTCAGTTGATCTGCAAGCTATAGTAACAATATGGGCATTTAGGGGCGTAGGAGAAATGTGGTTGTTCTTTGCCTTTTTACAGTCTAAGATGATTAGAAGCACTGCTAATCACATGCATCTTGACATGTCCATCATGGCATTTTGTGGAGGGTTTGGCCCAGTTACACGGCAAGTATTGTGCCTGGCTCAGATGCCTTCAGCAATGTGGAGGTAGCTGCTGTGTATCTGTATCTGAGGGTAATCCAGTATAATTCATAATCTAGCATTTCACAAAAAATTCTGCTCTTTCCCACCAGCAGGCATAATTTGAGATTGTGTTAGACCATCACATCTGCTGTCCACTACAGTGTTTACCCTCCATGATTTTAGCAAACCTCTTTTTGATACCTTTATTTTTTAATTTTTTTTTTTTTTTTGCTGTCCATATTTTACTGTAGCATAGACTTCCATATTTTACTTACATCCTTTGTGAAAAAGTACTTCACCTACTTTTTGTTTGTTATCTGATAATTTAATTCCATGCCTTCTTGTTCTCATCTTATCAGAAACAAATATGCTTCACCTTCAGTTTTGTTGTCCAGTCACTCAGAACTGTGAAACTTTTTCTGTAACATTCATGGTCAGCTTTAGGTTCAAGTGCTCTAAGTAATGTCATATCACCTGCAGCTTTATTCATTCCAGATTTACGTTTCTCAAATAATTTATTAGTAGTACAGATCCTTAGGAAACTCTTACATATAAACTTCTTCCACTGGACAACTGCAATTTATTCCTGGTCTTTTTAAGATATTAATGCTTAATTAAAGATTAATCCATGAGAGGACCTTCCCTCTTATCAATTAATAAACTGTAGTGTCCCATGTATGTATAGATTAACTTAATTTAAAAATGTGACATTTCTATGGGGATTTCCTGAAATGTGGATCTGGTTGCACCAGTGTCTCCAAGAAGCAAATTTGGGTTGTTATAGATATAAGTGAGCTACTCCACAGAGCATTACTAATAAGTGACAAACTGATTATCACTCTGGTGTTCACATTTCCCAATCACATGCTGGGACTGTTGTCTAAAAGTCTTTCTTGTGGACTTGTTTTGAAAAATGATCCTTGATGCAGTAACCCAAGAACATAACACAGAGTGACATTTTAGTTCATGTCTCTTCAGCTTTAATTTGTATTTAATAAGGTAGTTTTTGTTACGTTTATTAAATTTGGTTGACTTTTAAAACAGCACCCCATGTTTTTTGAATATGCAAATTGTGTGTCTGTTTGGTGCAAAATGAAACCCTCAGTTACCGTGACAATAAAGATGTAGTTATAATTTTAATAATCTATTAACACATAAGAATCCTGATTAGCACTCAAAATTCAGCGGCTAATTAAATATTTCTTTACATCAGTAATAAGGGACTGCTTTTCTTAATGAGATCAAGTGTCTAACCCAAAGAAAGAGTACCTGCATTCACACACATCTTTTTACCTACCTAAAAAAAAAGGTAAAAAGTTTGCTCCAATGTTTACACTAATTACCCTAATAAAAGATTGCCAGTATGTGCCAAGATTCCTACCTATGCCAATGATCATTGAACCTGCACCAGGTAGTTGACTGTAAATTGGGATTCAGTGTCCTTGAGCAGTTACATTGCTTGAGACAAATCTCTTCATTTTCCCCATGGGCAAATGGAAGTAACAGGCAGGGACTAGCAACATGTACTGTAAAAAGATGCTTGAAGGCATGTAAATAGAAGATGCAAACACAAAATACCATTAGTCTGAGATGTAACCATGATTTTACAAATAGCTTAGGGGACAGGAAATCAAAATATCTGAACTGGTTTTCTGGCCTTATTGCTAATTGGCTGTGTGATCTTGGGCATTGTCAGGTAGGAATTAAACCTGAGACCTTTCTGACAGGGTGTTAAACTGTACTACTTAATGTTCTACACTCTTCTCATCCTGGATCTAAGCCTATTGCATGTTTTAGTCAAGCTATTAAAAATTGTTCGATACTTTCAGAAGTATGTTCACCATTTGACATTTCCAGCTAGTTTATTTTCAGGATATTATAAAAATTAAATCTCCAAAGTTTTCCCATGTTTTTGTGCTGCTCAGAGCATCAATGTTTGCCTTGTTGTCTTCCCCCTAGGAGGATGGCCTTATCTACTAATTTACATGATTTAGCCTTATAATCTACATGGGTTTTAAAGAAAACTCTTTTGACTGTTAGTTGACAGATTTTACTTGCATTGAAAAGAGCCTGAGGTTTTTTCAATTGAAGTCATCATCCCAAAATGGTGAGAAAATGCCAGCATACAGAAGTAGTGAATTAAAAGGAATTAATTGTTATTTGAATGACAATAACACAACATATGAATTCTGACTGTTTAAAAACTTTTGAAAGAGTAGTGCGAAAAACTAGCAAATCTAAGAGGTCACATCAAGTCTTAAAGTGTAGACAGAAATCAAGAATATATAGAGATTTCAGAGTTTTGTCCAGAGTTGGGAGAAAAACACTTTGGAAGCAGGGAGATTTAGTTACTGGCTACAACAGCAGGATACAGTGCATAAGCATTTCTTCTACCTTCCTTATTTTAAAGAATTTGCAGCTGACAAAGAGGATTTCCTTTGACTGTATTCTGGAGCCTTCAGTTTAACAGGTCCTTCCAGATTTATCTTAGCACATAATTTAAATCATGCTCTCCCTAAAAGTCTTTGTTGCTCTCAGCAGTACTTTGTTATCTTTATTCCCAATGTAGTAGCTCATGAAACACTTACATTTAGGAAAGACTGGTAGGAAAAATAACAGGTGGACAGTGTCTGCTCCCCAGAAAGTGCATACCAGGCTTCCTCATTCACGCATTTGAACCTCTGCAAGAAAAACCTCACAAATCCCAAGATATTCCCAAAGAACTTGAGTATAGGTTCTTTTTCCCCCTGGCAGCATGTAGCAAGAATCATATTTTCCAAAGCCTCCATGACCTGTCCATGTCCCTTTCTTTTACTGAAAGCTCTTACCAGCATGCACGACATTTGCAGGCAAACCAGGGGCATTGTTGGGCAAACAGGGGCATCCTGTGGCTTCACTTCAAATTCCACAGATACTGACATCCTGGAACCTCTGCTCCAGTGCTAACTCAGAGTTCTCCAGACACAGGCAGTTCCCCCTACTTTACACTAAAAGCTTATGTTCCAAAGCTTAAGGATATCCTAAACATTATTTAAATAAAATGGATACCAAAACGAAAATGTTTTCACAAACATCAGTGACCACCATTAGCCTGTAAGGATAATTGTATCTCATCTATGGGTGCCAGGTACCAACAGAAAGATCCATTCTAGATAACCCTCTGCTTCTTCCCTTCATGTGTCTGAAAGAAGTAAAACAAATTGTGCCCAGGTTTCTTAAATTTGAAATACTTTCATGTTTTCAGCTCCTTTTGTCACTCTAATTGCTATGAAACAAAAAATGCTAAAAAATGCCATAGAGGAGAACACTAGAGATCTCTCTCTTATACAATGAGCAAGATGAGAACAAAAGAGGAAGAGGAATTCACAGCATTGAATTTACGAATTCAAAGTTTCAGTTTTAAATGAAACACCTCCTTAATTTAAGCAGGCAAAATATTCCTGTGGAAGTTTTTGGCCTTGAAATCAAATAAACAATTTCAATTTGTGGGAAAGAGGCTGCAGATATACACCCATGGGTTAGAGGAAATCGTAGTTCTGTAATACGCACTTACTGTGCAACAAACTGGTTTTTCTTGTGACTGCATCTCAGATTGAGGCTAAATTCTGCTTTTATTCAGTCACTGAGTGTCATTATATAGTGAATATATCCTCCAATCTCTAAACCCTGGAAAAAAGAGTGGGTGAAATCAATTATGTGTCGACTGTGTTCTAGAGCAGCCTTTATTGTTTCAGCAGCATCAAATATGTATAGCAGGTGCCATCTTCTGGCAATGTAATTTTTTGAAATTAGCACTAATTTTACACAGGTTACATGAAATAAGCTATGAGGAACTGAATTTTTTATATTTTAAATGATATTTACTGTGAAAGAAAAATATAATGTCCTTGGAGTTTAATAGAAAGCATTAACTGTTCAGAGACTTTAGCTGCTTTTTGCTTGACAGTCCCTAATGGTCTTGTAGTGAATAACTGTATTTTAAAAGTTTAAACACATAAATACATACTCAAAACATTTTTGAATCCTTGAAATCACAAGGTTTTCAAATAAACCCCACAAAGGTAGGAGTTTTTTTTTTTTTCTTGAATTAACTAATAAGGTTGGAAAAAGATAACAAGCTTTGGGACTCAAAAGGGGATTTGTAAACTTATTTTCAAATTCTTGTGTAATTATACACAGAAGAAGCAGAAGTCATAACATGCAATGATTTTCAAGAGAAACAACTCTTGACTAGCACAGAAATCTAATACAGAAACATGGAAAATAACACAAAATGAAAGTGGATAAATTGTAAACCAATTTTATTTGATTTGGATGTGCTTAGGATATTTAATTGCATTTCATGAACAATTATTTAATTTCAGCACCATCCCTAAGTGGCAAACGAGTATGGTTAGGCCACACAAGTTCATGGAAATAAAGTTGGCAACTTCTGACATGTAACAATCTCTTTCAGTAGAGTAGCAGATTGCCTGGTGCTCAAGGGTGCATCTTCATGATATCTGTGGCACTGCTGCCTTCACAAAGATCAAGCAAAGACAGTAATTATGGTTCTTCCAGCTAACTGTAACCTGTGTTCATGTTGTGTTTCCAAGGCCTTTTAGACTTAGTGGTGCTGAAGTAAGGAACAAAGAGCAGGTGTCTCTCTGCTCTATATCTCTCTGTTCGTATCATCCTGTTTTGTGTGATTTCTAGTGCAGTCAAATTCACACAAGACACCAAACCAGAAAGAGTAAGGAGGTCAGACACAAGCTGTTAAGTGATCTGAAGATGTCAAGACCACTGGGGCTTCAGGAAAAGAAGGAAGTGGCAGTAAAAAAAGCTGACACTGTGCACCAGGTCAGCATTGCTGTAGTGTGGATAAGGTGAAAACTAACAGCTACATGCATTTTTGGATGGTGTATTTAGTTTTGCTTCAACCTTTTCCTAGTGTATTTAATACAACCCATTGCTATACTTTGTTCTGTTAAATGACAAGAGAGCAGATGATCAAAAGAAGTTGATGCTAAAAGAGAATCTTACATCATTTGCATCCCATGAAGACCATGGCCTAGAAAAGGAACTTTTTGCTGTGGTCAGCCATGGAAGTAGCACTTTGTTGAAACAGTAGTGGTCAAAGGGTGACCTTTAGCTGGATGTGGGTGTAGGGTGCATTTCTGGGTAGGAAAGGTGTCAGCTTTGACAGCTGGGCACTCCTCACCCCATATGTGCTCCATGACAGGACAGCACAAAGCCCTGGGGAACTGTACTGGGAGCAGGGTGAGTCTCTGCCTTGGAGAATGCCCAGATTATGCCATCAAAATCCTGGAGGGCTTTGGAGAAACCCAGCCACTGGGAATATCCCCAGGAGATGGGAAAAGTCTTGGCAACTCTACCTTGATAACACTTTCATGGCTGCAGCCTTGTCAGCCGATGGCTGTCAGCCTCGTGTAAAAACAAACCCCTTAGGAAGCTGTACTCATGAGAAATTTGTTTTTAAAAAAGCTTAACACAGAAGAGTCTGTGGAGCGCTGTAGTGGATCACTGCCTTTTTGTAGAGTAAATGTATCTGTGAGGGGATCAACATGGCACACATACTTTTAGATACATGTAATGCTCTGCATTCGCGTTTATTGCAAGCAGGAACCTGTGCCTCAGCTGCTGCAGCTGGGGTTGTTTATATTAGAGTTTAGCAATAAAGCCAACAAAGGGCTTGTTAACAAAATTATACCTTTTGCAACAGTTGTAGAAATTCTTCTATGTTTAGAGCTGCTTTTTCTCGGGCTTGCTTTCGCTTGATCTTCCTGTAACTCTGCTCAGACATTTTTTTGGCACTGCTTCGCTGATGCAGCTGTTTGGGGAACTCAGCCCCAGCCACGGGGCTGGTTTTGCCATTGTCGCCTGTCTGGAAGCTGAGAGCCCATCCCTCTGGGGCATCCCAGCCTGGCTGAGCCCTTCCCGCCTCTCACCGAGCCTCTCATCTCGGCAGGGCAGAGGCTGTTTCCATAGCCCTAATTGCTCCGTTTGCACGGCTCCTCGTTACAAGTGTTTTTGCGCTTACTGAGGCATGTGAATCAAACTTGTCTGTGTTTGCTCCAGCCCCATAAACAGTGCTTGTTACAATGCGGGCTGTTTGCCTGATTATTCAGAAGTCTAATCATGGCAGGCTTCCTTCTAGCAGCCCTCACACTGCGTTTGTTTAGCAAAGCCCTCTCACGGGCTTCCATTATGGGGTCTATATGTCTGGGATTTTCAGCACTATGAAATTCTTTCACGTTATATTGCTTTTAGAAAAGGAGGAAAAAAAAAAAAAATATTAAAAGAGCTGACACCACAGAAACAGTCTCTTTACACAGTGCAGTATTGTTTTCCAGGACATGCCCAAAACTACCCTGGGTATTAGTTGTTCTGCTCTATGGAACTGTTTCCCATTGGTAATTCTCATCTGCCCAGTCCTGTGCCTCATTATAACCTTTCCCCCTCCCCTATTTAAGTACTTATTGGCTGGCTTCTAATTCCAAATGTAGAAGAAATTAATAAACCCTGGAAATTGCTACCAGTAATACAAAGAAATTTTAAAGTGGCCCTGTTTTTGTTTGAGCTTAGGAAAAAAACTAGAGCGTAACTGTTGTCATTGTCTAAAACTTCGGTAGCTGCTGGTAATTTACATTAATTAAGCATGCAAATGAATGACATAAACAACAAATTGGCCTCAGCATTAACAGTTTTTCTCCCACTTTCTCCGACAAGCAGAAGTGGCATAATTTTATGGAAGGGATCTAATTCATCCTAATTCTGATCTTCCTCTAGGACAAGGAATCCAGCTGGGCTGATAGTGGTGTTAGTAGCTTTGGAAAATGGAAGATTTTGTCTTTGATATACTTTCAAATTAATATGTTTGATTTATTCTTTCTTAAAGCAAAACAAAAGGTGATGAGAATTGGGGTATTGTTGGTCAAGAACATTACCTCCGAAGTGCAGAGTTCCTTTTTTTGCAGGTGGAAGCAGAACTTATGGTTTATATAAAGCATCAAACTAGTGCAAATGGCTTCTAGGTAATGTGCAAGAGTCCTGGTTGCATGTTTTACTGCTCTGAAAGGACCATGTTGTTGGAGCTCTGGAAATTAGTACTTAAGGTTATTGATCTGTTTTCTCTCCAGCCATGGTAGAGAATGTGTGAGTCCAAAAGTTATAATAAAAATCCTACCTTGTTTCTAAACATACTCTTGTTTTATGGCTGATCAAAATCAGCAAATCATGTCTTCAAATTTAAATATCTATGTATAGTCACTAGAGTTCCCCAGAGAGCTCTGTAAACCCTATAGATCACACCTTTATGTTTTCTCCATTTTCCCCTGCTGGTTCACACAGTCTGCCTCAGTCCCAGAGCCCTGGGTTTACTTCCCCACAGCTGCCCCACAGTGTCCCACATGCCATTTGTTCTCATCTCAAGTAATGCTCATCTTTCAGTCCTGTCATGCATACTGTTTGCTAATTGCATGGGGGCTACACTAATCTAGGTCTCTTGTTTATGTGTGGATCTACTGCTGGACTGCTCATGAGCCCCTGCAACATCACTTGCAATGTATCTCTGGGTAAAAGATTGAGCTGTGTTTCATCAGTAGCTTAACTTTTTTGACTTACACGTTTTCTGTGCAGACTCTACAGTGCTGAAAATTGCTCCTGTCTTCAGCCCTGGACACATTCACTGTATATAAGTCAGTGACTGTAGACCAAAATAGAGCATTGGTACTCTTGTTGCTTCCCCATCTGCAGATCACTGCAACTTTTATGTATTTGAAGTCAAATTTTCTTATTTTTATTGGCAACATCACTCATGTGGTTTTATTTTTTCTCTCCTAAGTGGAACTGAGACAGAAATGCAAATTTTACTTTGTTTTGAAGTCAGAATGTTCCCATTTTTTGCCAGTACATTTGTTCACCAGAGTACTGGCAGAAGCCAACAGAAAGTAAACCTAGATAAAGCACGTTCAGTAGTTAAAAAATATGATCTCAGGTATTATCTTGGCTTTACTCACAGCCTTTTATCTTCAAATATAAGAAGAAAAGTCCCATATTTAATATAGAGCAAAGATTAAAACAAGCACAGCTGTATTCACAGTCTTTACTTGACCAAATTAATTGCTGTTGCAAAATCTTCTAAACCTTTTATTGTTTAGCTTTGTATTTTTGAGGCTGATAATTTTTCTTCCATAGTTTTCTGATCAGCAAAAATACAATAACATAGTTTGATCCCATCTGCCATAAGCCCATAGTAAGAACTTCTCCCCTAACTGTTCAAGATTTTTCTTCAAAGTTTTCATGTTTTAGGATGTGAAGATAAATGCAGGCAGGTTATTTTTTACAGCTTTGGTTTTGTATACTTTTTATAGCTTATGTATGAGCTCTACAGACTCCAGCAATTTTGACATGGAGTAGAGTTTTTTAAGATTAGTCCTAGGGAATTGCTGTGTGATGATGACACAAAAAATGTGTTCTTAAGTAATCAGCCATGTTATAATTTTCTGTCAAAAGTGCAGACACTGTGAATTTGCTATGATTG
Source organism: Heliangelus exortis (assembly GCF_036169615.1). Classification (NCBI taxonomy): domain Eukaryota; kingdom Metazoa; phylum Chordata; class Aves; order Apodiformes; family Trochilidae; genus Heliangelus; species Heliangelus exortis. The sequence continues at coordinate 34,051,471 of NC_092423.1, forward strand.
CACTGCAGCAATCTGGAACAACTACTGCAAGAGTCAGGCAGCAGCCTGGATTTCAAGGAATTTAATCTAAGCAGAGAGTCATGCTTGCATTTTCTTGCTCTAATGTAGACTTGTTTGAAGTTATGATGTCTGAAGAGAAGGGCCTTATACTTAATTACTTATACTCAGGAAAAATCAGTGTCTGTTAAGAGAAAACTCAAGTGTTAGGGCAGGCATGAGCTTCTTCAGAGATGAAAGATGGTAAGTGCTTGCCATTTGGGATAGGAAATTTCTAAGTCACAGAGGCTGCTATCTTTGCTGTTTTCTAGTAGCATATAAGGGCAGCTAAGCTCTGGGATGCATGGAAGGAGCAGGACCATGGACTTCCTCTTCCCTTGGTTTGATTAGGAAAATAGCTGTGCATAAACCTGAAAGGCTGAGTATATATATGGAGATGTTATTCCTGTTTAACCTCAGATTCCCACTGCTTGGATCTTAGTTAATTGTATCATGGTCTATTTGGAACATCTCTACAGGCAGCGTCCATGGGGAGCACTGCTGGAACTTGCTTTACTATTTGAACAGAAGATACTGAAATTCTGATCTGAAGCCATCTGGTCCAATATTCTGCTTCTTCCAAATGCTGTGTGGTGATGACCGCAAAGCCTTTGAATCATCTGGTGTTCTAAAAGGGAGTCTGACTCTATGCCCAGTGAACCACAGTGACCTTCTCAACAAAATATGCAGCTGAAAACTGGATGTTGTACTGCACCATGTATAATGGTCTTACAGGCTTTACACCATGCCAGGCCATTTATATAGAAATATTGAAGTGTGCTAGGAAAAAAAAATTAAAAATTGGCGTGCATGTAAAATGACAGCTATCTGCACAGAATATCTTATAACTTTGTATTTACAAAAAGTAAAATATTTTTTAAAGAGGTCCTCTGCTTTAATCCACTTTGGTCTTGTGGATTCTGGGAGACTGTAGTGGAGTATCTAAAGTCTTTGGTGAGAGGTAATGAAATCTTCATGCTGAGGTAACTTCCTTGCTTAATAGCATGGTGGGAGAGAATCCATTATGTATTAAATCCATCTTTGTCTCTGTGGAGACATTAATTTTAAAGTAACATTTTAATCATGGCTGCAGCCCGCAGGGGAAAAAGAAGATACCCAGAGCTGAATAATGCATGTCCAACTACCAAAGGGGATGCTCTATTAACTCTGATTTACATACGACTGCTTGTTTAAATTCGTAATATCACCATTCAGATGGCATTTTGGAAAGGTGAAGACCTGGTTTGGGGCCTGCCATAATTCAAGGCCTAAATGATCAGAGTTTAAAAAACATAATGTGAAAACACAGATTGTCAAAATAAGGCTGACCCCAAACCATGATCACTATTCTAATAAATCATCTTCCAGCGTACTTTGCCTACCTCTCTGGCTTAGAAATTGTTTGCCTAGGTGTTATTTACATGTCTATTTTGGTGGACCCTTGGCAAAACTAGGGTCAGAAATCATGAATATCAGGGGAGAAATAGAATTTAACCAAGCTCATTGTAGACACCTATTTCTTTTACCCCTTTTCTTGCCATGTCAAGTGGGTCTGCTCAGTTCAGTTTGAAAAATGTTCCTAAAATTAGTTTTCATTTGTCCCTCCTGGTTTTCATGCACAGAGGGAGACATTTTGCCACTCTGGCAGTGTTTGTGCATCACCAATGGTGCGTGCTGTAGTTTGGGAATGTCTTCCCATTTGCTGGACTGGAACTGCCTTTACTGAGGAGCTCATCAGCTCTGAGCACCGAACTGCCCACTCCTGCCTTTGTGAGTTATTGCCAGATCCAGGGGTCTTACTGCTGGGTAGAGACAGCTAACAGTGCCATGCACACACAAAACCTAATGGCTTATTCAGAATACTTCCAAAGTAATCTCTGTGAGAATACTTTCAGGATTTGTTTTATGAGCTGGGAGCAGTGAATGCTGTTATAAATGCTAGCATATAACACTCTGAGAGGAATAATTGCAGCACATAGTTACTGATGTTAATACTATCACATTATCTTGTGATAGCTGTGCAATTAAATGAGTCACCACTATGCCAAAATCTCATTTGTCTCCAAGCACCCCACAAATATGCTGCATTCGCTGTCTGTGCTTCGGTCTGATAGCTTTTTAGTCATCACATTCTCTTTGTGTTTGGAGAAGAACGGAACTGTGGAGCCTTTGAAAAGATGGAGCTTACTGTTTCAAATTTAATAACAAATGGATATTAATTTAATGAATGGTTTCCCCCAAAATGTATTTAAGGAGATACTTTTCTGAATTATACTTATATAACAAAGTCTGAACCTTAAAAGAGGATTTCAAGGACAAAAACACTGTTGTCAGACAACAGTCTTCATTCTGTGTATCCTCTACTAGGACTACAGTGTGTATATTCCATTTTTCCACTGAGACAAATCCCAATGGCACCATTTATTAACTTGCATATATTCTCATAAATACATGCAGAATTTTGGGGCTAACCAACCCGGAACATCCCGAAAGTAAGGGAATACTCCATCTGAAGAATGATCAGCTCTTGGTTTCTGGTAGAAAAAAAGAAAAAAAGAAAAAAAAAAAAAAGGATAGCAAATGGAGAATGGAAAAAACCTCATTGATGTTGGGGGAAAGCAGGTTTAAGATAAAAACCATAATTTGATATTTTGTCCTTTTCATGTTATAGTAGATTCAGCAGGAGTTTGCTGAAGAAATCAAGTCACAAATGTGGAAGAAACCTGATAGAAACAAATTGCTTTTTCCTTGCATAGTGTTTCTGCTTTTTCACCTCCTAATTAGAATCTGTAGTTTGATTTTTATTTTCTTAAAGATGCCTCTCTGACCTGGAAACACAGCTAGATCTAAACGTGGGTAGCAATTATGCAACTTCCACCCAAATTGTTACAGAAGTAGAACATAGCCTTGTTGTGAGCGAGAGCTGAATACAAGCACAACAGCTCCTCTCCTGGTTGCTGTAGCATCTCAGAAAACAACTGAGGAAAAACAAAGGAAAACAGAGTTAAGCAGTGCTTGAGAAAATGTTCTCTGTGGCCTCGGGACAGTGTTCTGTTATGGTCAGATGCTGTTAAGGTTTAATAAAACAGAGACATCAGGAGTGGTACATTGGTACTGCAGAGTTTAATTGTGACCTTTTGTATTTAGGCAATATTTTTTTTCCAGCTCAGGAATTAAATATCGTAGAGAGACACTCCTCAATGTGACATCAAGTATCGTTCTTCCCCTGAAGAAATAAATGTGAACGATGAAAGCAGGAATGTGGAAATAAAAGTGTTACTTCCACACTTATAATGCCAGCTAGCACTTGTTACCAAACTTGTGAAAATAACACGATTTACCATAATAGTTTACACTTGACTAGTGAGGTATAAAATATCTTTATCTTATAGCTATATAAACTGTGGTTAAATTAGGCAGAAGAGACACAGAGCAGTCCTCACAATAGGATTAAGAACACAGAAGTGTTAGGAATACAAGAAACAGAAGCAGAACACCCTGTTCAGAGTATTTGTTGAATGAAATGGGAGTGAAAAATTTAAACCAAAGAGAGGACAAGGCAGCTCACCTCATGGGTAATTCTTAATTGGAAACAGAAGTTGATTTAGGCTGAGGCTATATAAACCCTTAATTACCCTGCAGCATTTTGGTAATAAAAGAGAGACACTAGATGTGAGAATGGTACAATAACATCAGATTAGTCTGATCACTTGGACTTGCACTGAAACAACCGAAGCTTTGCTTTAAATAGTATCATTTTATTTGTAGCTACTTACCTACCTAATTATTCACACTGAATACCATAAATTTCAGGCTTGCTTTGCTTTGTTTTCACACCTGGATTACTCAGAAATCTGCGGTAAGAGTATTCACTGTTCTTTTCATTGAGAGGGAGTGGGATATTGAACTTGTTCTTCCAGATATGGGAATTAGTGGTACCAAAATAAAGTAACAAAATAAACAGCTGAGCTGAAAAAACATCTCAACTGAATTACACTTTTCCCATTTCCCTGATGTGATAAACCTTACACTCTTACAAGATCTGTCTTTTAAATGGAAAATCAAATAGAAAACCTCACCGCTTTGGGTTTTTTTAATACATCATGAAATATTGAACAAAAAAGAGGTCATAAGCCATTTTGTTGACTTTATAGGTCCCCTGAGACTTCTTCAAGCTCTCTTCTTGATTGCTGCTGTACATCTGGAGTGAGAGTCAGCCAGAGAGAAAATGGCAGGTGTAAGTTGCTCTTGGAAATATAATACATTTTCCACCACAGCATGCAAGAGAAACACCTTTTTTCCTGTTTCCACGAGAAGGATAAAGAAACTTTGAGCCATGCTCTTGCCCTCAAAAGCCAATTGCATTTTTCTGGAAGTCACAATGTGAATAAGATTTCTTCCTGTAAATTGAAATATGCAAATTTTTTTTTATTTAAAATTTGAAGAAATTATTTTTAGGAAATACCAGGGGTAAAAAAGGTTTCACATAATCTTCTAAATTAACTGCATTATTTAATATAGTAATTACGTATGTCTAAAATTAAGCCAAAGAAATCAGAGATTTTAAAAATAAATACAGGTAAAGGAAGATGTAGCATACACTAGAATTAAAACATATATATATATCTACAGAAAAATCAACCAAATTATTTAAAAAAAAGTAATCATGGTAAGCTTGTAAGAGAGAAATAAAAGTTAGAATCCTTCCTAGGATGAGTGTTACTAAAATCTTTATTAGACGGAGCTTTTTCTGAAGAGTACCACCAGATGGCACTCGAGGAGAGAAAAAGAACATTTTTTAACGCCCTTGCCAAGTAGGGTAAACGTTAATTATCATTTGGGCACGTATGCATTGCGAAATAGTCTTTTCCTTTCTACTATACACACATCTTTCTTATATTAAACATTTCTCTTTCTATGGCATCAGTTATTAATTTTACTGCTCTTAAAAGTTATTGGGGAGTGTAAATAATGTCTTGAAAGCTGGATGTGACTCGTTCAGCACAAATGTAATGTGAGAGTTGATGGACTGAAATGATTTAATTTTGCTTAGCAAATCTATCAGACTTTACTATGCAATTCTGTGATAGTTAAATCTCTGCAGTCAGTTCTGATCTCTCATTCTTTTAATTTATTTGCTTTAACCATTACTGCTTTCAAAATTAACCTTTCTAAATTGCACCTGTCTTCACTACTGAGTCTCCTAATATTTTTATAATTTTCCTCGTATTCACAAAATAAATAAAATGCAGCTAACTGTGCAATCCCTGAGAGCAAGCCCAGACTGTAGGAGTGAGAGCCCATCAGTCCTGGTTCTGCTGACCTCCTCAGTACCATTCAGACCAGCTGGAGGGTGATTTATTTTGTGCTGTCTTATCTGAGATCTGATTGTTTCTCATTTCATTGACAAGTTGTTCAAATTCCCCAAGAAACAAAGCAGGGTTCTGAGAGAAACTAATAATGCACAGATGTTATTAGAAATTGTAATTAAAAAGAAATTCCTATGTTATGAGTGTTTGCCTAGGAACCAGAAGACAGTATCAAAGCTCATGTGTCTCTTGTATATTATCAGTATATTATGTATTAGTGAAATATGCAAATCCTGGCTATTAAGAAGGAATTAAAAGGAGCAGCCAAAAAAGTAAAAAGTTTGCAGGTGGCATGCTGATTGCTTGAAGATGCTATACCCAGAGTCTAAGAGTACACATTTACTACTTATCAAAAAGGTTTTACAGGGACCACACGCACACAGAAAACTGGCATGATTAAACAGAAATGTGAAAGTGGCTGTTAGAATTAAGTCAGTCTTCAGAAAGTGGAAATTATGTTGAAATGAGGAAACCAGAAAAGAACATAAACTCTTTCACATTTAATATAAGCCCTTTATAAAGTGGGCCAAGAATATTTTGAGGGATAACTTGTGATAAGCATAAGAATGAATAATAAAGCTTTCTCTAAACACATCAGAAGCATGTATTGTGCCAGACAGTTTATAGGCATTCTATAATGTTCAGGATATAAAAGGAGCACTTAAAGAAGATAAGCCCAGAGCAGAAATGCTAAATGAATTTTTCACATTAATATTCTCTGTGGACAAGCTTGGGCAGGTTTCCACAGCAGAACCTTTTTTATGGGGCCAAGACAAAGAAAGCATCTCAAACTGAAGTGTCAGAGAAGAAATTTCAGATTAGATAGAACCAAATGGCAACAAATCACCTAGATTAGATCAGGTTTTCAAAACACTTCTAGAGGAAGTCTGATATATGTGACAAATTATAAACTGTGATGAAACTCAACACATAGATTGGCCTGTGTTCCAAAGGAGTGGAGTGTGGCACATGTGATGTTTCTTTTAGTTTTTAAATTGAAGGGGACCTCAGGAGTTACAGACCAATAAGCTCAGACTCTGCAAGGAGCAAGCTGGTACCAGCTGTGATGAGAAATGTGAAGACTTACAGCTAACTGTGACATAAAAAGGGAAATTTGATAAAGCTTTTGCAAAGGGAGGGTATAAGGCACAAATGATTACAGTGCATTGAAAGAATCAGCATGCAGGTGAATGAGGATGATATGGATGACAACTTATAGATGGATTTCCAAAACTTTCAGCAAGATCCTTCACCAAAGCATGCTGAAGAATGCAAGCATGAGATAAAGTGTGTTTTCTCAGGTGTGCACATATAACTGGAAGAAAAATTTCAGAAATCAGAATAGGGAATGAAAGGGTAGCATTCTATTTTCATAATGGCAGTGGTTCATGCACAGGGGTTCTTCAAGGTTTTATGCTCAGTCCTGTGCTACTTTACATGTTGAATGTTTTGGAAAAGAAATAAATTGTGAGGTCAGAAGATCAGCAGACGATGAAAACCAAGAGCCAAATGCGATGAGACACAGAATGTTCTCTCAATACAGACCAATTTGGCAATAAATGATGGAATAAATTCAATGTTAAGTACAGAGAAATACCCATGAGGGGACGGGGAATCCTCATTATTATAATACAACTATTATTGCTCTAAATAACTTGTAACAACTACAGAAGGAGGTGCCTGCATTCTTGGAGAGATACTGTATGCAAATTTTATATTAATAGTCAGTAATAGCAAACAAACAAAGCCCCATAGAGGAGAAGGAAATTGTAAATGAAACAGAAAGCAGGATGCCATTATAACCAGAATGCAATGTACAGATCCAGATTTGTTGATTTGACCCACACTTTGAAACCTCTGCATTGTTCTGGTTGTGCCTATAAAAACACTACTGTAGGACTAGTAAAGATATTAATGATGGCAGTATGTGTGAGCAGGGATAAGGAATGGCTTCCACAAAAGATGAAGCTTAACAGAGTAGGGTTCCTTTTACTTGGATAAGAAATAACTGTTTGGGATATGGTATAACAGAAGCTATAAAGTCATTAGTGTCATGGAAAAAATTAATATGGAGGAATTCTTCCCTTTCTATTGCAGTGTAAGGACTCAGTTTCCTGAAATGCCATTTGCAGATGGTGGGTTCAAAATCAAGAGAAAGGAGTACTTTTATATTTTTTGTTGCCATGGAGCAGTAGCCACTGCCTCTGCAGCAACTCCTGCTCTACAGAGATTTGAAAAAGCCCGCAGAGGCAAAAAGACATCAGGTAAGCAGTTAAAATGGCCCTCAGTCAAGTATAAATAAATGTGACTGTCTGCTGCTTGTAAAAGGTAGATGCTAGCTTTAGGGAGCTCTGTTGTCAGAGGGGAATGAAATCCATAGGCCTGAGAAAGCAGGGTGCTGTGTTCATCTAAGAACGGAGTCGTTCTCAGAGACTACTTGTTTTTACCACCCTTTTTTACAATAGTTAAATCACATTCAAAACTTGCAAATGTCCTAGGAAAAGCATGAAGGAATTTTTCACAAAAATTGTGACCATTACTACTGGATGGCCATGTGTCCCAGCTAGATTTTGCAATTCATGATTAAGTAGATGTAGTCTAAGGTAGCTTCAACACCCAACAGACAGACCAACTTCCTTCTGTACACAACAGAGGGAAATTGGTCCTGCCACAGAATTTCTCTTACCATAAAGTACAAGCCAGATGTATAACTTACCAATTTCCAGTGGTAGCTCTCTCTGGATGGGAGTCCCACTAGAAACAGGGAGAATTCAAGTCTCTCCAGCACTACTGTCCTGCTGTCTTTGCTGCAGAGTTAACATTAAAGGGCTGTATCTGTCTGCTTCCTTATGCAGATGTTTTGTTCAAGACAGCATGAGAGGAGATCATGCACTGTAGTTTACAGTTTAACTCTGCAGTGAAAACAACTTCTACAATGCAAGGATGAGTCTTTTCCCAACATATGTCTCTGCATAGCATTTGCTCTTTAACAGAGTAAGCATCTCCTGTGGGTAACAAAGTGCTAGACACAATGACATGCAAGATTAATTAAGAAAAATGTGTGCATGATCAGTGCAGGAGATTCTGTGCAATCCAGAAGCCATTTTAGATGTAATTACTTCAAGACTGTGTCCAAGCTAAGTCCTTGGGATTACTTATATTTTCACAGATTTTTTAACAATTGAAGAGAAAGTATTAGAAAGTTATTTCTGAGACTCCTAGCTAATTAAGAGCTTAGTTATGATAAGTGAAGCAAGAGTAGGATGGTATATAAAATGGCTTTCTTCTGACACAGAGAGGTCAGATGGTTTTGGTGTTGGTGTAGTAAAGCAATAAGCCTTGTCAAATATGAATCTATTGTATTGGAGTCTGTGTAGAAGGGGAAATAGAACTGCATTATTATCAAATTCTACATTTATAGGATCATGATATGCTGACATTAAGCATTTTAATATAAGGTTAAGGTCTAATAGTAATACATTTAATAACTATAATGAGATTTTCAATGGAAAATTATTTAACTGTAGTATTTAACTTAAAAAATGATAAACCCCAAATGTACTGTGACATATATTACCACTATAACTTAAAATTAATGTATACATTAGGTACTTACACTGGAAAAAGGGGCAATTTTGGACAAATGGAATGGTAGTAGTTCTGTCTCCTTTCCGTTATTCCTGCTGAGTGAAAACACATTGTGAATATGAAAAAAAGGAAACAAACCATTAAGAGGTTTAGCCTCCTAACTTCAGCTTTACTTTTGCCATGCAAGCTTAATATATCCAATACCAGTTGATGACTTTCCTGGGATCGTCAGAAGGATGAACATATAAAGGAAAATGAAAGTCTGCCTTTCCGAGCAGACTTTGTCTAGCAACCAACGTTCATATTAAAGGCTGAACTGTGTTATTTCAAGCTGTAGCATATATACCTCACCAAACAAGGGACTAGCCAACTTATGTAAAAGAATAACCTGCCTCTGAGCAGAACTTATTAGCTTGGGCACGGTTCCACATTAGCGTGTCCAAACAGCTTTTGGATTGAATGTGTCTTCCATTTTGCACCTTAGAAAATGAGCTAAGCTATTCCACAACTGTCTCCACCTGACTACATAGACATGCCTTCATCGTATAGCTTGGACCAAGGCCCTTCCCCAGCTTGCTGGCACAAGTTTGCTGTCAGCTAGACTTACTTTCCTGATGATTTGAGGCAGCCACAGCAACTGGAGTTTGATATCTTTATTTAGATGAAAGTAATTAGATCGGCGTTAGATGGGCACTCAAGAACGCTTAGCATGGTTTTTGAATTTTGTAGGTTCTTTAAAAAGCATTGTGGGACAGTAAACAGCTTTCTCTGCTTACTTCCTTAAAAATTGGGGTTGTCTGAAAAATTATTGCAGTTAAAACTGAGGATAGAAAAAGGTACAAATTCTTGTTGTTAGCCCTATAGGTCGATCACTCTCCAGTGAAACACAGACTGTGCTTGGATAGCTTAGGAACTCTTTTCTGAAAAACACATTTTCACCTGTGGAGCACCTGTATTTCAGAAGAGAATGGTGATCCTGTTCAGCAGAGAGCTTGCATGGACTCTGCTCTGGTGGGTGGCTATGTTGCACTCAGTAATTGTAGTGGTTCTGAAAGGCTTCACAGGGAATACTCACCTTCCCAAACTCCCAGTTTTTATGTTCAGACACTTCAATCTGTTCTGCTCCTTCCCTGCCTTTCTTTCAAAACCCAAAACATTTTAGAGTTGACATCTGGAATGTATGTGACAATTTCAGCGTTATGGGGACATTTGTATAATGTGATTGCATGCTGCAGAGGAACTTGATGCAAGCCCAAAGGGAAGAAGGCCATGTATGCAAGAGAGACATTAGAAAGAAAAGTAAACGTGGGGTTCAGCAGCCAAAAACAAACAAACAAACAAAAACCCAAAAAAACAAACAAGAAAAACACCTCTCAAAGAAAAAGGAAAAGAGGGGAAGGAAGAAAAAGAAAAAAAGAAACAGTTTAAATAAGACATTGATTACAAAGTTGCTTCATTGTTCATGTTTGGCAGAGAAAGAGGAAGGGGAAAATAGCTATTTGGAATGCCGCGTGGACATTAATACTGATGGCCTCATAAAAGTAAATCTGGGTTTCTCAAGGGAGAAGAGTGCAAAGAATTCTTTGCCATTTAAAGCTGAAATCTGTGTGGAGGAGGGTCACAAAAGTCTCGAGTCTGTGTACCACGGGTATTCAACAGACCAAATAATTTTGGCACAGTGCCTGCTCAGATGAGTGTGTCAGTGCTGCTTGCTGGGTTCTGCAAGGGGGGGGAATACTGCAGCTGAGCTGCAGTGAAGTGGGAAGCCTGAAATGTTCCAAAGGACCAACTGGGATTTCCCCTGCTGCTATTGTCACAGCAGAGCTACTATTTTTAATTTAAGCAGTATAAATGATTATACTTGTCCTTTTCTAAACTTAGACTCCTACTCAAAAAGAGGCAATGCTACTGGGATTTTAAGCATGCTGGATTTTAAACATGCCAATTCCCCTGCCCTGTGGGGAGGGACCTGGGAGACCAAGTAGCACAGCCATGTCTGCCTCATGCAGTACTCTGATGCTTGCTGATGGGGGGAGAAACTTGGCTGTGGTGCAAAGGTGGTAGAAAGCCAGCTGAAACTGCCACTCTGCTTGCATAAACCAGAAACCAGTTTAGCCAATGGTCTTAAGGAGATGCATCGTAAAACAACAGAGAGGGCAGTGTGATGTAATGAGTTACTGCAGAAGAGGGATGGGAACCAGGATGCTTCCATTTCCAAGTTACACACCGAGGACCTAGTCTTGCCAGGTACTAAATGTCTTCTCACTTAGGTTTTTGTCTATTTGGGAACTTGCTGTGTGGCCTTTCCACCTTCACCTGCTTTAGCCAAACACTTGGACTACAAATAATGTTCAAAATATTCCTGGCTTGCAACTAGAGGTTTGGCTGAGTCATTGTTTGTAGCTTGAAAGCATTATTTAGACAAACAAAAGGAATTTTTAAAGTAATTTTCTTGAGAACCTGGTTCCAATAAGATACATTTCCATAATGCTTTTTTTGAGTGGTAAATATATGCTAAAGTAACATAAATCCCATGACACATCTCTGCAGGGTGTACTTGCACATGATAAATATACCAAAAAATACTTGCTGTACTGCGGCTGGGTTGCTGAGGAAAAGACTCAGCCACAAAGACTGAGCATAAGAAGTCATACATTAGTCACATATGAAGCTAGAAGTAACAGGTCCTGGACCCTAGCCCAGTGTACTTTTTCTTCAGCCAAAGGGCAACTTCAAGGGTTAAACACAAATAAGTTTAACCATGTCCATGGTTACTTGATTCAGTGTTGAATATGTGACCTAGCTGATGTGTGTTATTCAAGAAATGGGGAGGAATTTAGGAGAGTTTGATGAGTACTGGTACTTTCTGAAAAGTTAGGATGTAACTAATAAGTACTTGCATGCACTTGCAAATAATTGTTTTTCAGATAATTATAATTTGTTCCATGACTTTTGTGGCAGATCCCATCATGATGTCCAGATAGAGTTCTGATAGCTCCACTCAGTCCCTTGTTTATGCCCATTCTTTCTTCTCTCTTTCACCTCTGACCCTAAAATCCTGCTGTCTCCCTGGATAAATTCTTGATCCAGTTCTTTCATTCCACAAATCTCCATCCAGTTCCTTTTTCTACCAAGTTTTCTCAGCAGTTTTCTCACGTCTTAGCCTCACTCCCATTTTTACCCCGCATTTCTGCCAGGAAGCTTCATTCTCAACCTAAAAAAAAAAGAAGGATAAAAGCCCAGGAAAAAAACTAGGGCTTTGTCCTGGTCTGTAACATCCCAAAGCTGCAAATGTAGGTATGAAAAGCTCCACCACTCCTGGCTGAGACTGTTGTTGCACCTTTTGGAATTTCAGGTGCAAAGTGCTAGTGACTCCCTCCTGAGCACTGATGAAGAGATTTTTCAAAGACCTGGACCCTGATCAAACTCAGGAGGCTTTTCCCTGAACATGGGAAAGAACACATCCATTGCAAAGGAATTGTCCACTTACAAATTTCAAATCACTTCTCCAAGATGTGAAGTGCTGCAGCTGGCCAGAGAAAAGGTTGTGAACAAAGGGAGTGAGGGCATGAAGGAGAAATCAAGGGAGAGGAGGGAGGAAAGGTGATTTGGTTTGCAGCAGACTTAAGTGGTTGAATAAAGTTCAACTGTGTGAAATTTCAGTAGTAAAATAGCTAACAGTTAAATTACTAGTAAGTTATAGCAACAGAATATAGGGTATTATCATAGAAAGTGTCAGACAAAATTACTGATAGCTGAGGCTATCAGCACCACCTCTTTCTGCAATTCACACATAGTAAACTCATTTTCTCTGTCACAGGTTTGGTGTCCCTGAAACGTATCATAGGGTAATATTTTTCTTGAATGCTCACAGCCACAAAAATCTTGCTGCTGATCCTTGTGTTTTAAGTGTCAGTTTGCCATTTTAAAATTAGTGCTGTGTAAACAACAGAGTATTTAACATAATGCTGTAGGAATTTCTAACCCATTCGTGTACCAAGGTTTTGTCAGATTCCCAAATGCAAGAGATTCAGCTATGACTTTAAAATCATTGCCTCTTCTTTCTCTGTGGGCCTGATCCTGGAAAATATCAGTTGCCTTCCATGAAGAAGCCATCAAAACTTTCAAAACTTTGTGAATTAGGTCCTCAGCCCCTGGAATACTGAGCTTCAATACATCAATTTTATTTGAATTCTGTGTTTGGTCTCTTAAAATCTGGTCTTTTGTCATTATAATTTATGTTCTCATATATTCAGTTTACAGACACTGTTTCTGTTGATCACTTAAAACTTTGGCATGACACGGAGTGAAAACATGCAGCAGTATGAGATGTGGATCAACTAAATAGTGCTTATTTTCCCAGAAATCAAAATCCAAAAATGTACTTACACATAATCATTCAATATAGCAAGCTATATTTTAACATGTGTTCTATTTAATCAACCTTTTTGCCAGGGAATCAGTTATGCGTGGTAAATTAGTCTGTATAAGATAAGCTGTACTTTCCATATTTTCCCAGAGGTTTATTTGAAACAGTGTAGTTTTTTTCAATTTTTTAAATTTCACCTGGATTATCACCAAGTGCTAAACAAACCGTAGCATCGAGCAGTAGATCATTTCTATGATGAAATGCAGCAAATACTCAGTGGCAAATCCAAAATCTCTGTGCTGTTTAAGGACACATAAAAAGCAACAACAGCAAAAAAACCAACACTGAAACTACTGAGATTATTAGCTCCCTGGATTAGAACCTTCGACGCATCTTGTATCGTTTCTGGAATTTTAACTGATTAATTCAGTTTGCTTAAAGAAAGGATGGGGTAGCACCCAGGAAGTCAGGTGAAATCCTGAGCAGCTGCCCACTGTGTGAAGATGCCTACAGAGCTCTGCTAGTGCCTCTCAGATGTGGCTGTGTTTATGGCAGATGCTACAAAGCAAGTTCAGTTTGGGTAATTTTGAAATGTGAACAATCATTCTGCAGAAAGCAGCATTATTACTCTTTTCAATTAAAAGATTATTTTTGGTTTCATGGAGCTTTACAAAATACACATTGAAATACATTCATTGCCACGTGGGTTCTCAAAATCAAATGGCTGTAGCTGTGATGAAGGCAGTCTGTCCCTCTCTCTGGGGCAGTCTGGCAGGCAGTCCGGCACTTTGAGAAAGTTTTCAGAGAGGAAAGAGTGGTTGTATGGACAAGATGCTGGAACAGCTCCAAACACAGCAGAGCAGCAGGGATGTCACATTTCTGGTAACACCTGGAGGTTTTGCTGAAGACATCCTTGTGCTTGCCTCTGCTTCTGAAATAAGAGAAGAGCCTAAGTAGATGAGCTCCTGGAGTATGATGCCCATGCTTACCTTTTTGCTTCTTGACCCAGACTTCTGAGTTTCCCATTCCTCCAGATCCCATGGCCAAAGTCTGAATACAACAAAACCCTCTGTTCCTTTAAATCAAAACTTCTTACCTCCAACTTTTTCACTAGATAATCTCTCATTCCTTCCAGCTTCCCAGTTTCCATCCTCCAGTCCTGTAACAGCCACAGGGTCCCCAGTGAGGAGCCTCCTTCTCCACACAGCCTTTACCCTGTCCCTTCCTAACTCCCCCCACCTACTGCACTCCCTTGCCCTGTTCTTGGCTGACAGGCCCACCCATGCATGTCTCCTTCTTACTTGCTCACCAAGCAAGGGTTAACTCTTCTTCTCCATGTGTGCTTTCTGGAAGTCCTCTCTGAGGAACTGGAGGATGTATTCTCAAACAAACAAAGGCATAGACCACTGCATAGACCATTATACCACTGCAACATAATAAGAGGCAGGAGGAATAACGAAGAAGAGCAGCGTGGAAAAAAATCCCACAAAGAGCATGAGGGGGGTGAGAGATGGAGTTTCAAGAGCTGATAGAAGATAGTGTTGGTACCCTAGACTGGGAATTCAGGTGATTTTTTAATTACGTCGGAGGCAAAAGTTAGGCCTGGAGAGAAGGAAATGTGCCAAGTCACACCAAGAAGGTTGTTTCATCCTTATAACTGTGGAAAACTGTGAGGAAAAGGTGTTTTATTTGCTTTCACCTAAACGAGATTGAACAGCATTATCCCGTGCTGTAAGGGGAATGTTTTTGGAAAAGGACAAAAGTTATAATCCCTAGCATCCAGGAGAGCTCATGCTGGACACTTGTCTGGTGGCTATGTCACTGCCTTTCAAACACAAACGCACTTGCTTTTCAAAAATGCCACTGATAAGTCCAGACAAGGAGAAATTTGACAAACACTTTGTGAATTGTCACGACTGCTGATGCTTGGCAATAACACACCCATGTTGTGACACAGCTGCACGAAGTAGGGACAGATGGATTGTAGCCTCTTAATCCACACCTACAGCTCACTCTTGGTTCTTTCTTATGGATCATGCAATCGCATGACAGCACCCACTGTATCCACTGTCTGTACCCTGGTTATTTCTGTAGCTGTAATTCTAGGTATAGCTTTTAGATACTCTTTTTACACTGTACCTTGCCTTTTTTGCTTCTGGCTTCCGTTGTCGTGACACTAGAGGGTGACAAAGTTCCAAATGAGAGCCACAATGGAATCATTTAGAACTGGAAGCTTGACATTTAGAAGAAATTCTTAAAACTAACAAGTCTTCCCATAGAATGGGCATGAAGATTCAGTGCTGCTAAGAGCAATTTAATAGAAGCTGGTGGCACTTAATGAAAGCTTGTTTGATTCAGACCAATCCTGACCCAGATTGTTCAAAATGAAGAATGTGGTAACCAGATTTTCTGGGACTTTTCCAGGACAGAGCTGAAAAGAATGGAGTGATATTGAAAATTTAAAGTAGTGATGGAAAATCTGTGGTTTTAGAAGGTGTGAAATAGAGAGAAGAGAAAAACACATCATCAAATTTAGGCACTAAAGGTGTACTGCTTCTAGTACGAATTGCAGTTTTCAGTCATAGAATTATATAGAAAAATAAAACTTTTCTCTGTAAAATATTGTTCAAAAATTTGAACACCTTGGTTAAGAGATGCAAAAATTCCAATTCCTGCCCTTACTAACTGAGGAAACCAGCGTCCTTTTCTAAAACAGTCTCATGCTTTGCTACTGCATTTTTGTGGGCATACAGCAGGGTTTGGATATCTATTGGTCTCTTGTAAACATATACATAGCAAGAGATGCAGGATCAAATCAACTGTGTTTCCACTTCCAGATGCTGTAGCAGTCATGTCAGGCCTTGCATTTCTTAAAATGTAGTCTATTATGTATGATAATATTTAAATTATTTAAAAATAAGAAACGGTCCGTTGAGTTCATTTCCATAACTGTGTTTGCAGATTCAGAGTAACTATGTAAGAGGAATTTTTATTCTATTACTAGGTCCCAGGCCCTTATCATGAAATTTGATATGAACTGTAATGTACCAGCACTCAGAAGTGTGTAAATCTCAGCTTTCTTTTCTACAAAATATTTCCAAGCTGCAAGACGGTGGAAAAAGAGTAGGGAAAAAAAAATGAACCTAAATTTCCATCATCTGAAAAGACTCTCCCTTTGTTACTGTAAAATATTATTTAAAAATTTACTGTTCTTGTAAAAATTTTTAGGCAGTCTTGTGGTGTTTGAGCTCTCAGTCATGACTCTCAGGGCTTGCTGTTGGCAATACAGAATGCAAATGGTACCAGCCTGTGCTAGCAGGGATTGTTGACTGCAGTGAGGGATTTACCCACCCTTTAAAATGAACAAAAGACATTTAAACCAGTCTGATGAAATCTTTGGGAAGAAATGAGAGACTTGTTTAAAGATTCTGTCTGCTCTAAGCATTTGGCCAAAAGCAACAATGTTCAGTGGTCAGAATAAGACACAGACTGTAACATTTGCTGTCACCAGAACTGAGCCTAACAGAGCCTTGGCCCTCCCCTCATCCCCTGCACAGACCCCTCCTGGAAGGCACAGCAATTTTAGGCAGGTGGGATGCAATGCCATTGGTGTAGCATCTGTGCACAAGACAAAGTGAAGCTTGGAGACAAGGTGTGCTTCCACCAAAGGAGAAAAAGCCCCACACGGACTGTATTGTGCATGTTCCCCACTCTGGATAGTCCCTGTGGGAGAGGGGATGCTCACCTCCTTCGAGGCTCTGTGGGCTTCTTGGGTGAAACAAAGAGGGCAGAACCTTGGTGAAGGAACTGGGAGTGGAAAACAGGCCCTTTGCATGTTTTCATAGTCCACCTTTTGCTTCAGTTTTCTCTCTAAAATATTGTTCCTGTTATAAAAATTTTTGCAATGTGTTTGGAGGTCCCTGTGGTCCAACAGAAACACTGGTAAAATCTGGAGAGGAAGCAGTTGCTGTCATTGGTGTGTGTAGGCTGAGCAACAAGGCCTGAAGTCATCCTCTCTGACTGCAGGTGCTCAGCTACCATGGGGGTGTTGGGGCTGTAGCTGCCTTTGGTTTCTGTATAAGCAGTGGCTGGCAAGTGACTGGGGCCTTTGGGCTTGAACTGGCCCTTCTGACCAAGTCTGTCATTGTCTTAGTGCTGTGTTTTCCACTGAAAGACACACCAGAAAGCATTCTTAGGAAAAAATATATGAATATATACATACATATGAATATATATTATATATAACTGTTGCTTTGTACATTTGTTCAATGTCCCAGCAGCCCTGACTGATTCTTGGTAGTAAAATGGAGCCACCCAGCAGTTGGTCTAAGGGGAAGACTGGGAGTTGCTCTCATGCAGTGCAAGGGCTCAGCCCTAGGGAAATCAGGCAGTAGTAAATTAGATAATCACATAAATGGTTTGCATACCCACTGGTGGTTTTGGTGCACTAACCAGCAATGCTACTAATGTGCTCAAGATGCTGTCCAGGGAGAACAATCTGTATTGGTATCTCAAAGACTGTGTCCAAGGGAATATAGAATCATAGAATTATAGAATTTGCTGGGTTGAAAGGGACCTCAGAGATCATCAAGTCCAACCCTTGATCCACTACAGCTGCAGTTACCAGACCATGGCACTGAGTGCCACATCCAGTCTCTTTTTAAATATCTCCAGGGACGGAGAATCCACCACTTCCCTGGGCAGCCCATTCCAATGCTTGATCACCCTCTCAGTAAAGAAATTCTTTCTAATGTCCAACCTAAACCTCCCCTGGCACAACTTGAGACCGTGCCCTCTTGTCTTGCTGAGAGTTGCCTGGGAAAAGAGACCAACCCCCACCTGGCTACACCCTCCTTTCAGGGAGTTGTAGAGAGTGATGAGGTCTCCTCTGAGCCTCCTCTTCTCCAGGCTGAACAGCCCCAGCTCCCTCAGCCTTTCCTCATAGGATCTGTGCTCGAGTCCCTTCACCAGCCTGGTTGCCCTCCTTTGGACCTGCTCCAGGACCTCAATATCCTTCCTAAACTGAGGGGCCAGTCAACAATGAAAAGAGAAGTAACTCACAGCTCAGGGCAGGTGGGGAGCATGTAATTTTACTACAAGATCTGGGTCTCTGACTTGTGTATGCAAGACATTCAAAGAACTGTACGTGAGAGATCTCAAAAAATATGGTTAAAATAATGCTGTTGAGGAGAACACGTTTGTTTTGCTCAGAACTGTTTTGTTACACTATTTGCTTTGTTTATTGTATTAAGCCATTCAGGCTATGGGTGGAGATGTGAGGTATCTGAAATGTCACAAGTTTAGCAGCCCAGGAGTCCTGGAAGTGCTGCCTGTGAGGCTTGCACACCCGCTGCTGATGGGGAGGAGCACACAGTCCCCCCTCACAGAGAGCAGGTGGCAGAGGGACCTCCCCAGGAACCAGCTGTGGTCCAGATAGTCCCCCTTGCACAGGAGCTACTTGGGCCAACTCTGCTGCTGTTGACGATGTTGCAAAGCAGTAGATCACTAGATTTTTCAGTGTGTGCTGTGGAAGTCTGTTTTTACTCTCACAAGTGGTCCCTAGGAAAGGGTTTTGTTGTGTTTGACACAAGCCTTCAGTGGAAAGCATGAATGCAACATCTTGCCTGTCTCTTTTATTCAACAAGCTTATTTTCTTTTGCCATTTAAAGGAGAATGCCTCCTTCCTCTCAGAGAGTTTCTGTCTGTGGCTATTCAGTTTTTCAGTAGGAAGATGGAAGGCTTTTCTCACCCCCATGCCCAGTCATTTTTGTTTTGCTTTCTTTCTCCTAATTTTTCAGTACTTAACAGCCAAAAAATAACTGCCCATGTATTTTTCTTCTCTGACCATTTTTTGTGAGAGATTAACATTAACTATCTGCAACTTGACATGTGGAAAACTACAATACTCTCCCTTCCTTTAAGTGACAGTGTGGTTTGCACGGGTTGCAAATTCTTCACAGGATTATTAATGTCAGTACTTGAAAAGTTTACCTAATCCTGTGCTTTGCGTAGCAGCTATGCAGACACAGCATATTCCTCCAGGAACATATAAAATATGGTTCTAAATATATTTAATGAAGATATAAAGAAATATTTAATACAGAAAATCAATAATGACCTTGTAAAGTCCAAGTACATCTGCTTTTAAGAATCTCAGAGTAGAAAAATGATTCACTTATTTTGATTTCTACAATTATTTTAAGACTCCATATATTTTTTGAATTATCTGAGTAAGTGTTGTGCTAAACTGCACATAATCTTATGGTGATAAATTACTTAAATTCATCACTGCCACCCAGTCCTGTGCCACCAACTTGAAAGTTTTTATCTTGAGCTTGTAAGTCAAAGACAAAGTCACTAAGACGAGGTTGTTTCATAACTACCCAATGATTTGATGGTCAGAGTCATGATTCTTTGCTGACATTACCATTTGTCACCACTGTAGCCTCTGTGAACTGGATCTTCTGTGATCCTTTGTCTTCATGTTGCTTCAAAAGCATGATTCATGTAAGATAAGTAAGGGGGGCTTTGCCTGCTTTCAGAGAGATCCATAGAAGGAGCAGAGCAGCTCAATGGGTTTCCAGCAACTCTTCTACCCTTGGCTTAGGAACATAGGGCAAGCAGATCAGCCTGGAGCACTACTGTGCTCTACATATGCTTTGGCTGCATGAGAGGTCTGTTGGGAATTGCAGCAGTCAAAACACATTGGAAGTCTGTAGCAGTTCTGGCTTTGGTGAGGAACCTTCAACAAAGTCAGAATATTAAAAAAATGAGGAACAGGAGTGCTGCAAATCCATTGTCTGCCTTCTCTTCTGCTTGAACATTAAGCGCTGGTTGGTTAGAGTGGAGGATGCTGTCCCACAGAAAAAGGTGTCTGGCAATGCTTTTCAGTATTCTTAAGTTCATGATACTACTAGATCTAGGGGTAATGTCCCTAACATACTACAGACCTTAAGCAGAGCCAAAGGAGTTAACAAATTAAGTATGCTAGAAAAAGCCACTGTGGAGATCTTGTAGATCGACAGAAATATTTGGGAAAGTTTCAAAAAATGGATGAAAAGTTAATGTACAAAATTCCACGAGCCAAATCTCATCTGGTTAATATAACTTTTTTTCTGTGAAACTGAAACCTCTAGATTCATTAACACCAGATGAAGATCTGGTCCTTGTCTGAATTTTTCCAGGCAGGCAGCTATTACTTTTGCCCTCAAATACTAGCCCTATTCCTTCAATAAAACAAGGCAGCCAAATACTCAGAAATAAGAGAGAGGGATATAGGGGGGAATTTAAAAGTCAAGCCAGCAGTGAAAAGTTGCTTAAGTTTAGTCTGGAGGAATAACTAGTGCTTCTCCATAATGGTCATAGAATCATAGAACCATCAAGACTGGAAAAGACTTTCAAGATCATGAAGTCCAGCTGTCAGCCCTACACCACCGTAACCACTGAACTGTCTCCTGAAGCACTGTGTCTACCCATTTTTTAACACCCTCATGTATGGTGACTCCATCACCTCCCTGGGCAGCCTGTTCCAATGCTTCACCACTCTCCTGGTGAAGAAATTTTTCCTAATATCCAATCTGACCCTTCCTTGGTGCAACTTGAACCCACTTCCTCCTGTCCTATTGCTGGTCACCAGGGAGAGGAGGCCAGCAGCTGCCTCACCACAGCCCCCTTTTAGGTAGTTTAGAGGGTGATAAGATCACCCCTCAGCATCCTCTTCTCCAGACTCAACAGCCCCTGCTCCTTCAGCATCTCCTCGTGAAACCTGTTCTGCAGACCCAGCTGAAGATCCATCAGCTTAAGATGGTGAATTAATTAGATCATAAGTATACTTGATGATAACTGATAGGATTGGCTGCTGTTAATGCATTGGGTTTGTTCAATGCCTCATGTTTTCATAAGATTACAAAATCTTTGCTGTTATCAATACAAAGAGTAATTGATATTAATAAGAAAATACAATTTCTTGTTTGTCCCTGGTCAGCAAGCAATCGAAAAATCCTGCTGGTTTGCCAAAAATAATTCAACTTAATTTAGAGGGTCTGAAAAGTCTCTTTTTCATGGAAAAAACCCAACACAGGGAAAAGTCAATTTTATTTTTTCCCTGGTGATACTCTGCTGCGACTCACTGAGCAAAACTAAGAAGTTACTGTGGTAACTGCGTAAGCTGCAAGATGCTGTTCCTCTGAAAAAGACCTTCTTAGTGTTCAAGGGACATTTCTAATGCTTGTATGCCAACACCTGGCTTTTTATAATGCATACCTTGTAGCTTTTAAAATAGATCCTTTGTGAAGGTTTATAATACAAATCTAAACACATATATTTCTTCTAGTTTGTATAATCTTGATGAAGTCACATAGACTTGGATAGAAGTTACATTTTGTCTGTCTGTTGGTCTGTGTGAGAAATATTGTCCATACTGCATCTTATCATTGACACCCATTGTACTTCCTGTATTATATCCTGACACGTATTTCTCAGTATGCATATTAGGTTAGATTAATATACACATTTACTAGTGGACAACAAGCATCTTTAAAATAATTGGATCCTTCAGAAAATCCCAGTACTCTTCGGAGTCTGGACTGAATAGATAAAGCCAAATAACTCAGAGTCAGAATAGAATCGTGGAGCCCTGGATCATCCAAATGCACAGAAATACGTGAGAAACAAAACATTGCATGGGTCTTTGTGGCAATATGTAAAGCCAAGTAAGGTCAGTGGAAGCTTTTCTTGTGACTTCAGTGATATCAAGTAAAAGAGAAGACAGACAGAAAGGAATTTTTATATTTTATAGCTTTGCGATTACCCAAGGAATTCACTTCTCTGTAAAAAATTAACTGTTGAACATCATCAGACACATTGAGTAATGTTCTCATCTGAAGCCTACATCTTATCCAACTCTGTCAGATACTGGCTTTTCATAATTGCTTTTCAATAATTAAATAAAAGGACTTTTTCTGGAATTTTGAGTCTATTAGCACAAGGCTTCAGAACACAACGGCTGCTTGGAGGGGTTTCCTGAAAGGCTTTGTTCAAAGTGAATCACAGCCAAACAAAACATTACTAAGACTGAATTAGTACTAACTACAAAATAGGATGTTTAAGAAACCACACATACATATCAGACACTTAAGAACTGATCACGGACAAGATAAAAGACATGGAAAAGCAGCCAACTTGTGTGAAACACTCCTACCCTTCCTGCCTGCCTGCTTTCCCAGGCTAATATCACACAGGCTGCCCATGTTGCAGGAAATCTGAGTTGCAGTGACTGGTAATGGTGACCCTTCCAGCCCAAAACACTGGTTTGGTAATCTCTCATCCAAGCATCCATTTCCTCCTTAAAATAGTATATCAGTAGTGGAAACTTGGAAAAGTGAGTGAGTGGAAGCTCACCATCTCTCTGACCCTTATTTCTTTTTCTATCTTCGGTGTGTGTAGAAAAGAATTAAACCTTCATGAGAATTATTTCAATTTTTGTGAGGGTTTTGTGGGCCTTGTGTTTGTTTGTTTGACTTTTTATTGTTTTCTCTGATTTCTGTGCCAAAAAAAAGAAACCGTTTCTCAGAATGGTTTCAGTGTTGTCCTGCTCAAATAAGTGCAGGGCAATACAAAGGAAATTCCATCTGACAACTCTGTTTATTTCTCCACCATAGAAATTAATGTACCATCAATCCTTCATCAAATAAAACCCCAATCAATTGTAGTTAGGCTGCAAAAGGAATGTCAAGATTATTTGATAACTAGTAAGATCAAAAACCATTCTAAATATATTTATTTGATAATTTCTTGCTAGTACATAGTAAGATATCAGTAGCACCTCAGTAGGATATCAATAGCTCCACAGACCAACTTGGACAAGTTGCTGCCTGACAAAGTCAGATATCTAAGCATGAAAAATAGGAGCTCTCTACAGCCTTGAAGCACTAGCAGCTGAGAAATTTTAAAAAATTAAAAAAAAATAAATAAATCAAGGCCTGAATGTTCAAATTTACAAGATTTGTTGAAGTCTTGTGAGACTTCTGCAACTATGATAAAATTTTTGTTTCCTGCTGCTGTAGTTGTTAACTAACCCTGTTTCTAAACCAGTAAATACCAGTTAAGGTACCTTGATAGAACAGCAGGAAATGTGATGTAGCCATTCCCTGACAAATCATTTGGTTTTGTTTTGTGCTGTGTATTCTTGTTATTGACAGGGAGTTTTCCATAAAAATAGAGGCTAAAAGTAGAAGTATATGCCAGGTCCTTTTGGAGTGTTACATGTAAAATTTGGAATCGCTAACAGGTTCATTACAAATAATATCTGCATATAATTAATACATATCTTCACTGTTGTCACAGATCTCTGTACAACTAATGCAAAAATGCCTCCAAGTGAAGTAGATAATGGCATCAAAAATCTTATTCTGTAATATCACAAAAATATTTATTACAAATCTATTCATTTATCCAGAGAACAATAAATTCTTATATTGGAGGCACACTGTGTTAAATAAAGCAATGTGGTAAAAATTATCCTTGATACTCTTCAGGTGTTTATCTGAAAACTTTAATGAAAATAAAATTATGTCATCCATTGGTACAGTATTTCTCTGAGTACACTGAATACAAAGAAAATAATATTAATAAGGATGAAACTCCTTAGTACATTTAGAGAAAGGTGGGTTTACTCTTTGAAAGACAGGAGTAGATAATCAAATATTTAGGCCAGTTACATTTCTGGTTTAATCATTACAGAAAGAATACTGTAATATGCCCACTATATTCTGTGGTCTTTTTCCAGAATACTTAATAATTAATTATCACCAACAGTAATTTCCACATTTCAATGTGGAAATTGATTAATGTCTTCAAGTCACTGTTGTATATTTCAGTCTCTGTGAAGGAAAATCACTACCTTAAGATAAGCATTTCTATACAGCAGTTCCTCAAGGCAAAAAAACCTCAGTTTATTTGCCTTTTATTGACCAAAGTATCTGGAAAAAATCTTGAGTTCTAAGTCAATGTCAGGCATAATTTCTTCCCCAAAAGGTCTCTCGATATTATGTGCAATAGTCTCTGCTGCAGTTTAAAATAGTTCAGCTACAAAAATGTAATGTACTTTCTGTCCAAACTTATGATATAGCAGCTTACTACTTTTTGGGGCACTGCCTTTCCCAAAAGTTCACAAAATAAGTGGAAAAGTTTCCACTGTTTATATGAGTTTTAGAGCAGCTTGTGTATGTCTTCAAGCTGATTCAGGTTCTGCCTGAAGAAAGATTATAGGAATATGATTCCATTTTGACATACTGAGAAAATGCCTATTTTAAAAGATTTTCATTTAACATTTTTTGCTGGACAACTGAGTACTTAAATGAGACTAAAAAAAGCTGTGATAAAGAGTCATCTGCTTACCAGATTGCATATGTTTCTGCTTTATCTTCTTATTTTATTCTCCTAAATTACACTTTTCTTTATAAATATTTGATGCCTAAAAGTATTCAAATATCAAGGGAGAAAACCAAGGGAATTATTTTACTAATATTACAATGTCACTATTATTTTGCTTTAATTACTTTAATTAACATTATTCTGCAAGAGTTAATTAAGTATAAGTAAATTCTGGCATTTGCATTGCAACATTTAATTGACTTATTTGACTTATTAATAAATACTTCCCTTTTCTCACATAGAGTACATCAAAAACCTGCTAATGATAAACTCCTCAAGTATAGAGAATTCTCTGAGCTTTATGACATCGGTTATTGGCTAATTTTTCTGGTCTGCTTAATTTCTGTTTTTTCCAAACAGTAGTGCAATGTCCATGTGTTGCAGTGATATCAATTAATACATTTATGCCGAAGCAATAAATATAGCACATTAAATTTATGGCAGGTCATTCCTAATGAAATAGATTTAAACATAGTAATAATTTCCATGTCGTTATGATTAATAAGGTATTACATAAAATGAAATTTGTCATTAGAAAATGTTACATTTTTCATGTGTCATGTAAATAGCTAAATTACCGTACAGAAATTCCACATATGGAGAGCAATCTGTCATGATGATCTTTTTCACTAATGAGTACATATGGTTTTTCCTCATGTTTTCTCTGAACACTTGTACCTAACCCACAGCATTCCAGAGCAATCAGATATTGTGGCACCAAGCCCATAAAAAAAAAAGTAGAACTTCACTTATTCAGGAAAATAAAAACTTCACTGTCGTATACATATAAATATGTACATATATAAAGCTATGTTCCTAGAAGAAAAAGGAGCAAAAACTTAAAAATATTTTGTAGAATGAAGGTTGATTCAGCTACAAGATGGGTTGCAAAATGTATTTGTCTGTGATAAGAGAGAACTGGAGTCGATTCCTCAGTCCTGTATTCCTGCTTAAGACAAGTCTGATTTAGTGTACAGAAAATAGCTTAGGGACCCTCCAAGAGTTAGACTGAGGAACTGACTAAAGCTAACTATACTTTTATTCATTATCTATACAAAGGCAGGAACCAGTATGTTTGGCATATGTTTAGACTTGTATCTAATTTCTTCTCATGAATCACAATAAGCATGGCTTTATAATCACTTATGCATGAGTTAGTTAGCCCTGGACCTCCTAAAAAGGAAGCTATTTACTTGTCTTTTACTTGAATGGTAATGTAAACTCTACAGTTAGAGTGGAGCCTGAGTTTTGGCATCATTGCACTGGCTGCTGCCACAGTTGTGGTAGGTGACACTTGGGGATGCTGCGGGCACACAGGGTACCAGGGGCTGCCCCTGAGGAGCCTCTCAGGCTGTGTGTGTAGGTCTCCCTAGGAACCTCAAGAAAAGCAAGACCTATTTAAAAAATCTAACATGCTAAGGATATAAAACTCAAGAGATTGGTTCTGTGATAGAGAGGCTACCTCCTGGTGAGGATGGATAGGCAAGAAAATCTCTGTGGGTTTAACTGCACCTAGGATTCCTATCAGCTGGACTAAGACTTTTCTATATTTCCTCAAGCATAAGTCACCCAGGGGGAGTTCAGGGAGTTCTGTTGTGTTTCAGCCCCGTTCTTAGGGAAACTGCAGCTGAGTAAAACCCAGAAAGGAGCAGATTCTCTTCCAGCTAGCAGGTTCATGTCTAGACCGTCTGCCATTGATCCAGCAGTGCTTTGGTAGTAGAGATCCGGAAGACGCTTCCTATCAAAGGTCTGGGATCAAAGGGAAGAGGGGAGTGAGGAGGTTATTAATCCTGCTGAAATGCTGACAGGATCAGACATTTGGAATACGGATGGGAATTGCTGCCTTAGGGGACATTCTTCTGGGCAGTACCCAGGAAATATGAAGATGAATCCAGACAAGCAAAGGTAAATAAGGCATGTTTGCCATGCTCATACCCTTGGATTGTGCAGGAAAATGATCCCGAGGAAATGTAATGTCATCATCAGGAGGAGGAAATGGTAATGGGTGCTCTTGCAGTGTCTGTATCAGCTTGTTTCCTGTTGCTTTCATGTAATTACAGGATTTTGATAATGTTTACAATGTTGTATCCAGTTTTGTTACTCTTCACTCTCATGTGTTTACATAGTAATAAATAACACAGTCAAAACAACTTATTAAAACACGCAACAGGAATCCAAACCATGCACTTTAAAAAACCATTGCAGGCTACGCGCTTGCCAACAAACAGTGAAAGCACACAGGGAAGTTCCAATGTGCCCAGGACTGTCTCTGTTCCCTTCCTTTTTGATATGAATGTTCAGGCAATAGATTGTAGCTCATGTGCTGGTTGCCCCAAGTGGGTGACCTCAAAGCTGGGAAGGAAATGCTTTTTGCCGTGTTCACTATTCTACATTTGTTTTCTGCTGGTGTTTTAGGAGCCTTATTGCCTTTCTCTTCTCTCCTCAGGTGTTCTTTCCCTTGCTCCCTTCATCCAGCTCCTCTCACCTGTGTCCCTGTGCTTCTGTGCAGTGGGACACCTCAATCTTCTCCTGACACAGCCAAGGCTCCTCTCCCTGTGAACATTATTTAGATGTCTACCTCCCCGAGGGGAAAGATTTTTGCCTGCTAACTGAAGAGCAAATACAGAGATAGATAAGGCTGCTGATGTCAGGGCATGGTGAGAACTGGCTGTGGGGAGGGTGACAAGAAGACAGATAGGGCAAGGGCCTCAATGGCAAGGGCCCAGTCCCACACTGAAGTGAAACTCTTCACTGCCACAGAAAATGAGTCTCTGCTTACAAGCTCTGCGTTATTCCAGACTACATCTGATACTTGATCTAGTTTGTGGAAAGCTGCCTTGAGTATCTCAGCTCAGATTAGATGTTCAAAAAAGCACAGCATTCAGCAGAGCTGGGTTGGACTGGGGTGCCATCCAGCCCATCCCTTGAAGTTGCTGTACCCAAGACTACTAAAAGGAGAGCTAGAATTGGAGTGGTGCTTATGAAATTAGTTATTTTCAAGTATTTTTTACCTGGAAAAAAGAAATTATTTCCCTCGACTGATGAATATGTGGAGATAAAGGACAGACTTTGCTGTTTCCTGTTTTCTTTTGTAGGTGATAGTATGCATAACAGACCAAGGCATCCTTATTCTAAAGTCTGACCTCTTCATGAGTTTTGCATCACTGCTAGTATGGATAAGGAGTCCAGATTCCTCATCCATGCCACAACTATGTGGACTGGAGCTAAAGAAAATGGGATGTTTTTCAAGGATCATTACAGTAAATTTTTCTAAGCTTTGATAGCATTGTTCCGAAACTATAGCAGGACCTTGTGATGAAGTATTTCACTACTAACTTAGGCAAGCTTGACTGTAATAGCAGTCCACACATTTTCACAGAATAAAGAAACGCTGTGAATATTAGATTCAGTTATGTCTCAACTGAGGTCTTGTCTAGAAAACAAGTTGATTGTGTTGCTAGATCAAGAAGGCATCACACTAACACATTTTTTTTTTCCTCATCAACTTTTGTCTGAAATTTGTTACCAGAAATCCAGACTTCAGTGTTTGTGTGACAGACGTTTTTATCAGCATTGGGGGGAAAGTCGCTGTGGAAAAAAAATTACAAAGCTTGTGTCTGTAGCAGTTTATGGATTGACACAAGGTTTATTATTCTTTAGTAATATTAATGGGTTGACATCAAGACAGAGATTTATTGGAGCTGCTCTAATATCAAGATGCTTCTGCAAACACAAAAATAGATTTAAGACCTGAAGGGTATCCAGGATCATTTTGATGTCACATACAAGTTTGGCAGTCCTCTTTATTTAGAGCCCCCTTGCTGAGTCCATACTCTCCAAGACTGGCTCCTGGCTGTTTGTCGTAGCATTGTGGTTTTAATTTTCTGTTTATCTAGCATGGTTCTGGTATTTTCTACTTTCAACTGTTTTCTCACTATCTGGTTTTCACTTGCATCAAAATATTTTTCGAAGTTATTCTCCTACTACCGCTCTGCACCATGCCTCATAAAATTGCATCTAAAAAGAAAATGTGTTTTTCAGCTTTCTACTCAAAGCATTTGGTAGCACCTTCACAACTGTTTCTCTCTCATTATGCAGCCCTGTTTCTCTTCCTTTGTATGCAGCAACAAGGAGAAATGTAGAAGTTTTTAAAACCAAAATATATGTTTGAACCGGCATGATGGATGGGGAAGAAGATAGCATGTGAAAATACACTTGAAAATTTCACCTCTGATCTGAGTTTGATCCAAGATACAACATTCTTAAGCACATTTAATGACTTGGGTTTTGTGCTGATGATCTCAATGAGTTTGTTGTCCAGAGACCCTTCCTTAAAAGTCACTTCCACCCTTATATATACCCTGATCTTTGCAAGTCAACTGGGTTGGGTTCGTTTACCTAATTTAGCCACCTAACAGGCACTTAAACACTAAATGTAGCCTGGTTACCTAGGTGCTTTCTGCAGCCAAGGGGCATGATCACATGCAAAAATTGATTCAACATAACCTAAAATACATTTGAGGAATGGCCCATTTCATGTCTCTGTCTCCCTCCATCAACTATGGCACCAGCCTAGGTGTCTAAGACTGAGTGTCCTATTTTAACGCAGTTAAAGTTAGGTGAGATAAGTCCCCCTATTGGCATTTGCATGGGGTTTGCCATCTTGATTGAGATAGTATTAATGCTTGTCTGTTCTATCTTTTCTGTGGGAATTACATATAATCTTTTCTATTTCAGACATATGTTCCCTTTTTTTTCTTCTACACATAAATTTTAAGCTCTTTAGAGTAGCAACACTGAGCAGACCACAGTCTTTACTGCCACCAACCCCTTCCAAAAAAAAAAAAAAAAAAAGATTAAGAACAATAAGGAATAATTCTGGTGCCAGCAAACAATCATTTAACACTTATTTTATTCTTTAAGCAATCTATAGCTGCTAATTTACTCAGTAGAATTTATGACATCTGTTCATGAATAAAGCCAGCAAATAATTTGAAGACTGATGCTGGAAACTTACTCTCACAGTACTACCAAGGGCAAATGGAAAGATTTATATAAATTAGGGTTTAAAATCAATGAGAAGACAAGCAAAAAAAAGAATTACTTACATCAGTGAGATTTACTGAATTGAGCCTTTAATTTACCATCTGCAAATGTGGCCCAATAAAGAAGTATTAAGATTTGCCACCCAGTAGTTACAGCTCCAGATTGTGTTATATGATAGGCCATAATTGAATAAATGCAGGGTATTTCTGAAGGATTGTGAAGTGGTATAGAAAGATTACTTTCTTTACTGCTCTTCTATTTAAATTTCCTCTATTTGAACAGTGTATAAGTGCAAGCAACATTTATTCCTTTTCCCATTTTTAAAATTATTACTTAAGGAAGTCAGGGCCAGAAACAATGTCTCTAGGTACATTAAATAGAAAATTCTCAGTACCTGACAGTGTTAAACCTTCAATAGTGAAAAACAAGAGTCCTTTTCAGAATAACTAAGGCTATAGGAGCTTCTGAAGTTGTTGAATTGTAGAACATCCATAATGACACCGTCCTCCTACACTAAACTAACTGGATTCTAACAGTCCTCATTCCAGCCTATTAAAAAATATCCACTTTGTTCCAGTTCTTGAGAAGGTCCTTCTTATACCATTACACGTAGCTTTGTATATGCCCAAGTTTTTTCATTATAATTCAAAATTTCATAATTGTATTCGGTTGCAGTGAATACTTTGTCCAGCTGGAACCAAAAGAGGCTTTGTTTCCCAGAGTGATTTCGAACCATTTAGATTGTTTCATACGCCTGAGAGAGAGCAATGCTGGAAGGAGTCTGAAGCAGTTCCTTCCACCACATCACATATGAAGAAATAACCCAGAGAGCTGCTGAGTACAAGAGGCCAGACTTTGTGGAGCACTGAACCACTGCCAGCTCTCAAAATTTGTCAGCAGCTACTGTTTATCCTTGGCATGTACAGGCTGTTGAACACACCATTTAAGATAGTTCCATGGAGTAACTTCTTCCAACTCCAGTGGGGACTAACTACTGCCCATAATTAAACAAAAACAGTTATGCCCTTCACTAGATATTTAGTATTTAAAATATCACGTTACTCAGCTTCATAAGAAGGGTTTGTAAGTACTGAAATGATAGGTTGCTACGATCTGGGTGATTAAAACATATACTAATAAGTATCTGTGTATTTAAAATCCCTAGATCAACCTGGTATTTTTCAAGAGTTCAGGAACCCTGCATTTGTCTCTGTAGGAGCATTTCAAATCAAATATCTCACAAACGTCGTGCTGATTCTGGCTTTTACAAAGCAATTTAAGACTCTACCACTTAGAATAAGATCACAGCATGATAGAATAATTTAGGTTGGAAAAGACCCTTAAGATCACTGAGTCCAACCAAATCTAAACTTGAACACTGAGTACAAACTTGTCTATTTCTATTGCTAGAGTGGCATTTAACCTTTTCAGTTGTATGGGTAGCTGGATCAGTCATTGAATATTCACAGTGAAGTCAGTGAAGCCATTTCTGACCCAAAACATTTGTAGGATCCGCCCGTCTTTGCCTGTGTCCATACTTGTTGAAAGCTTTCCAACTTCTGGGGCTGTATATGTGAACCCCTGACCAATTTTCAGAAAAAGTGTAGCCACTGTGCAGCCACATGGTCCCTGGCCTCAGTGCCCAGGTTTCTGTGGAAACAGAATGAGGTTCACCAAATGGAAAAGTGTTGCAGTGCTCATCAACCTCACCTCTGATTTGGGAAAAACACAAATTCAGGGGTTCAGACATGGTGATGTGTGAGAATTGCATCTTTCTCTTTTATTCAGCTTCTTTAAATTCTCATGCTGTTGCCAAGCCAAGTTGTT
Organism: Heliangelus exortis; assembly: GCF_036169615.1. Taxonomy (NCBI): domain Eukaryota; kingdom Metazoa; phylum Chordata; class Aves; order Apodiformes; family Trochilidae; genus Heliangelus; species Heliangelus exortis. The sequence goes on from NC_092423.1 coordinate 34,083,139, forward strand.
TGAAATATGTTCTTTGGTGCTCAAGTATTCCTTGCAGGATTTACTTATGTAATAATTTGATTGCCTGATATTTACTTCTGCATTTATAAATGAACCATCTATTTTTACTTGAGGTAATGCAGTTCCTTCTGCACTGAAGCATCTCCTTGTGTGCCTAGGTACATAGATCAGCAGAATCTTAAAATATTCATAAGATTCTCTAGCTGTTTTTTTCCCAGGCTATGAATCAGTCCTTGATAAAAAGGACCTGATCCTGCTTCTGTTTAAATGAACAGAATAACTTCAGATTCCCCTGGGAGAGAGATGAGCTCAGCAGGCTACTGAGGAAAGTTTGTTTTCCTTTATTCCCTAGCAAAGTATGTGTTTTGCTATCCTTTCGGAAGACTGGTGTATTTCCCATTATTTAAACTGTATTCAGGCAAAGTTCCCATGAATAGGGATGGCAATACTGTCTCTTTTTAATAAAGGGGTCAAAAGTCCCCAGTCAAACAAAACCCTGACATACTTTGCTTTTCTACTAAAGAAAAACAATAATCTATATTCCTCAGCTCCTCATGTGAATGCCTTAGTGCACATATTTTGTCTCTTAGGGCAGTAGGATGGGTGTCAAATCCCAGGCCACTACTTGTGAGGGTCTGGTTAAGGCAGGCTGCAATCTGGTGGATGTGGAGGCTGTGAAGTCTGGTGCCTCTGTGAGCAATCCATGATGGATTATTGTGTGGGGCAGTACAAAGAAGGCTGTAATCCCCTTGGTCTCTCTGACAAATCCACCATGGTCTTGCTTGGTAAGTACCTTTATTTGCAACACTTTATTTCTCCTCTGAAATAATAGGACTTAAGTATTAAAGAGGCATAACAGATATGTTCCAAAGTCGGTGCATGAAACTTCCCTGCCAAGTCCCACAAACAAAATTACAAGGTCTGATGAAATCTTGCACTGACTAGTTAGTAGATCTGTCAAATGAATCATACTTCTGGGCAATCAGATGTTGTTAAGATTTAAATATATGGAGCTGTAAAAAAAACAAACAAAAAAACAAATAAAAAAACCCCCAAACCAACAACAACAACAACAAACCAAACCAAAAACCCCACAACCAAGAGAAAAAAGAACCCCCCCCCCAAAAAAACCACCAGAAAAATAATATATCAGAGTAAAAGTTTGTTGTTCAGTGAATTTGGGCACATGATTTTGTCAACCTATCCTGTACAAAAAATGTAGGAATAACACAAATGTAGAATGACACAGATAATAACTATCACAGCCCATGCTAAGACATTAGGTGACAATATCACAATTTATAATTAATACTGACCTATCTCTTGTGGAAGGACATCCTTTTTTGGACTATTTCCAAGCCATTCTTTGTGTCCCTGGGCACAGACTACATGCTTAGTGTCACAAAAATTTCTTGCTTCAGAAGCAGAAAGGATAAAATAACGTGGAAAGATTTCAAAGCATTTGCTACAGTGAAGCTTAGAACAGATTAAGTTTGTAAAATTTACAAAGGAAAAAAACATGTATTGAATTTTTTTCCTACACTTCCTTTGACTTGAATTCATTCATGGCTTTTTCTTTTATCTGCTCTGATGTGTAAAACATAAATAAACATTACTGTGCAAATATAAACAGTGTAACTAAATTTAAAAAGCTGTCAGTAATAACCGTTGGATTTCTCTTCATTTGCAAATTCAGTACTATCTCTGAAGAAGACAGAGACAAATCCTATTTGTACTATTTTTTGGGAGATACAGCCCATTGCAAGAATCCCTTGTATAGCAAAGCTTCGGCTGGAAATGAAGAACACAGCCTAACTCTAATCCAATTTTGAGGCCTGCTTTTGGAAATTATTTGGGAATATTGGAACTGTTCAGCCCTTTGGTGGTATCTACTGTCTAATTCAGCAGATGTGTTGTAATTTAAGCATGTGAGAGGTCTCATTTCTTACAGTATATGCCATATAGAGTAGGCTGGCCAAACCTGAATTTTTAAGGGCAGTGGCAAAAGTCCATGTTCTGATATTTTTATTAAGTGGCACCTTATTTTAGAAATATCTCCCTGGAACCCAGTGAGGCTCTCATGCATATCTCTCCTGGAAGCTGTATGTCCATACTCTGCCTCCATAATCTGGAAATCTCTGTGTGCTGAGGCTTAGCATGTAACTGCCCCCACTCTTGATGTGATGGCACCACATCTGTTAACCTGCTGTAGTGATGACACCAAGCTGCCAGAGAATCTTTCACCTCTTACCTATGATGTCTGTCTCCTACCAGCAGGAATATAATTTAGTAGCCCTGGCTATCAGCATCCCCATCCTTCCCACAGGTGGGAGTGGGCCCAGCAGACAACTGCTGAAGTATGGCCACCCTGTAGAGCCCTCAGTCGGCTCCTGCAGAAAAAATTCCAACCCCAAACTTCCCAAATCTTTTCAAGCAAAATGAAGAAACCTCACAACACCCTACAAATGGAGAAGTAAAACAACAAAAGCATCCCTCATGCATTTAACAGGCAACTAAAGTATATTTACCAAGATGCCCAGTATTAGAAGAACAACAGCTTTGAAAGAGGACAGACAGCACATCTATAGGGTTTCACCTCTTTAATTTTATTCCCATTACACAACAGAAACTGTCTTGGATTTTGGTTTTATGGCTTTTCTATTTCCTTCTGCTACAAAATGTTCTCCTATGCTCACTATTGTAATAACTACCCTTACATTATCTGTTTCTGAGTGTTATGTTTTAGAATCCATTAAAAAGAACGACCCTCCTTCTTCATTGTTAAATTCATTAAACCCAAGAGATGTAATCAGTTAAGGAAATACTTGCTCAAAAGAAATTTAAAGTTCTGAAGATTTAACTTGCATTTTGCTTGTTTCCATCTGACATTCTGGTATCTTCTTATTGGAAAAATAGTGTCAGGAGAAGCTGATGATGTAGCTTGTGTTTTCATTAATTCACTCTTGACAGATAAATTATTGCCAGATCTTCTCTGTCACTCCCCTTATTAACTCAGTTAAATTTCTCCTTTGAGTCATTGTCCAGTAGTTTGTCTAACTCACTGGGCTGCTGGCAGGGCAAAGGATCCGATGTCCGGAAGAGTACTCGAGCAGGGAAGATGATGAAATAATAACACTTGTGGAATCCCATTTTTTTAAAATTGAGAAACAGGTTTATGAAAAACAGTCACCGTGGATGCATTTCCCTCAGAATACAAAGGACAAAACAACCCAGTTTACTAAAATAATTTGTTTGGGTCTGACTAGTTGCTTTCAAATTCAGTTTTCCTTTGGCCACAAAGCTTCTATTCACAAGAACAACCACAGACTGCTCTGTTAGCACGGGGTGGTGCAATGTCTCTCCCACTCAGCAGGACCCACTGAGAGGCTTAAGTTTATCTCCTTATTTGTATTTACTACACAGCTTAAGGCTTCCTCGTCATCTCACTATTCTCCCACCATGTTCTCACAAGCCTGCATAATGAGATTAATAAATAAAGCTTCAAAAGGTAACCAGATCAATAAGACTTTGTACTCCTGAGCTTTCAGTGGTGGTGAAGTAGGTGTATTCAGCATCCTCAACTTGTTTCCATAAAAAACAGGAGAACCTCCTGTTGCTTCAGATGGAGCCAGGCCCAGGCACCACATAGCACTTTAAATTACAAATCTATTTTCTAAAAAAAGATGCTGGAAAAATGGCATCACCACATTATATTTTTATATTGTTCTGATTTGTTCCAGACAAAACATATCAAATTTACAAGTGGAAAGGAAAGCTATCTCCCTTCTCAGTCCTAATGTATTAGCTTGCCAATACTTGGCTCTATCAGCTTGCTTAGAAGCTGAATGTAATTTTGGATCCTTTTTCTTGTTTTTCCACTTTGTTGTCACCAGCACACCAGTTCTGCCACCAGAAACACTTGGCAATCAGATTGTCTTCAGAAGCTCTGCACACATAGAATGGATTCTGACATTATACAAGAGAAATAAAAGAGAATCCATTTAATTTCCTCCAGCCTGCTTAGTTATGCAGAGCTAACAGGAGTAAAAAAAAAAAAAAACCAAACCCAAAAGCTTCATGAAAACAAATCAGTATGAACACACACGGACCAAGGCTGCAGCAATAATATCCAGACTTCTGCAGGATCCTAACTCATAAAGGGATGGAAAGCTGTGCCTAATGCACAGGTATTCTCTCCCTTACACCCTTTGCTGCTCCTCAAACTGGGCTGTTGAATGTCTGGTCCACTCAGCAAGGTTGGATCTGACTTTTCCTGGAGAACTGGCCCGCATTATACATCCATCCTGGCATCAGTTCAGGCTGCAGTCTCTCTTCTCTGGTTCCCAAAAAGCATGCTAGTAATTCAGATGTACTGCTGGGATATGAATAGCTGGCCACTGGGAACAGTATGAGAACTTTATTGTCTTCCATAGTCCATCATAAACCAAGAATGATTCGCCACATGTAACTGAGCTGGCTTTGGATTTTAAATCCTCAGTCATCAAGACTTCCAATCTATTTCAATTACATTTTTTTCTTTCCATTGCTCTGGGAGAGGAAAAAAAAAAATTTACTGGTTATCAGGAGGCAGTTCAGGGATTGTTTGTGGCCTGTCAGGCAAACTTTGGCAGTCCTTAAGTAGACAGTTAGCACACCACTAAAAATGGGCCACTTCTGTATGTCTGTTGGGACAAGGAATTTAGTGGGTCAGTCAGATGGAGAGTTATGCAAACATGATTAAAAAAGCAATGCTTTTGTAGACTGCTTCAAAAACAAAATTCAGAATTTGCATTTCATTCAAAAGCTGACCAGAGATGTGGAAAAAACTGCTAAAATTTAAAACATTGGAAGACAGATGGGATTGTCTCAAACAGCGTGACAAACGCTGTGAGGGTGAGAGTTGACTCTTAGTGGATTCTGCTGTATTATGCTCTCAAAGCCATTAAAAGAACTGTTGAAAAATTAACCACCATGCAGGAGTGGTTAATCTCTCAACCATGTGTTTATTTTTCAGTCATGACACAGCTTTTTGCATGTAAGAGTAAGAAGTTACCTACTGTTTGTTTAAAACCACAGACTCCTCAGCAGCCCTACCTCTTATATTGCCTAAAAATAGAAATATTAAAAAACTATCCATCCAGTTCTCCAACTGGACTTTTTCTAGCATTTTTTATGCCCTAGATGTGCAGAAGAAAAAGAGGCTGCTCTTCTCATGACTGTCAAGGTCTATGGATAATGCCATTGCTGCAGCAGGCAGATACAGCAACCTGCAAAACCACTGAGCTTTGTCCTGAGTTTGTCCAATTTCAATAAGGAACCTCTGCATTTTTTTTTTTTCCACCTGTATTCTCATGGTCTCCCACAGCCTGAGTAGATGCCTGAGTATCCTTCAGCTGTTCAATTCCTTACTGTCTGGCCATGTGGACAATTAGTAATTGCTAACTCTGTTAGATACAAACCATTGCTTTTGGTGGAAGAAGGAGTAGCTCTTCCAGTTCACTGTGAAATTACAGTGGAAACCTTTACAGACAAGGCTGAGGACTGCCCACCTGCCCTGCTTTCAGTCAGTCTCTTCTGTTCCTCCTTATTCCTCCTCTGTTCCCCTGTATTTTTCTCTGTTCCTAATTCAGCCATGTGTTTGTGTTTTGTACATGTTTGTGAAGTTAGGCTTGCTGCTCGCTTCACTGGGATTGAAATTTAACCCACTATCTACATTTCTGTGTGTAATATTAAGTGAAGGAACTGGGATTTCAGCAGTGCTTTTACAAACAGAGAAATGCACACGGTTAAGATCACTGGGGTGAAATTCAAGCCTGATGCAGTCAGTGTGGTAACTATTTTTTCCACTACGCCTCTGTTTAGCCCACACTTGAGAAGAAAACATACACAGAGACACCGAAGTATTATTTATTTAGAATAACCATCAGTTGAAGGAATCAAGTGGTGCAAACTATCTAATTTTTGTGTCCTTGGTCACAACTATAAAAGCTGCCTCCAGAATGAAGTAATTCTCCAGCATAAAAATAATATGATACCTTCAATCATTTTCTCTTCTTGTTTAAAGCAGCCTTCTCGGTAGTGCCCTCAACCATTTGGAAATGCAGCAACAGTGTATTATACTATTTTGAGTACTGAGGGAAAGCATCTGCTGTCAGTACTAACCTTTGTTTATTATTGTGAAAAACCCACAGTGGCATGTCATGCAGATCTAATTTGAGAATTGCGTGTTGAAATTATTATGTAATTTCTTTTGTTTCCACCCTGTTCAGATGTCCTATGACTATTCATGTGCGTTTTGTTTTACAGTGTTTGTAACACTGTTTACAAGGCTTTGTTTAATTACTGTGTTGCGAGATACTAGATACCAGAACTGACTTCACCTCGGTTCCTCACCACCATAAGCTTGTTTTAAGTAGGTATGAACTTCAGAAAATTCAAATTTTTCAGTGGCCTTTGCTGTGCAGATAAAGCAATGCTTTCAGTTCTTTAAATCCACTGATTTGTCTGCCTATTAGACTTCAGTAAAAGCACCACACTGAGGTCACACCTAAATTTAGAAAACTGGCAGTATTTATTGGGTTTTTTTTCACATTGCTTCAAAATGGTTTCCCTTTCTCAGGGAAAACAAGAAACAAAGGGGATTAAAAGCCTGCAGAAAAACACAGAGGAAGATTATGGCAGTCCTAGTAATATTACTTAAGTCTCTTGTCACTCGGTCTCATGCCACTGTCCTTGAAGGAGCTGCCATTTGGCATCATCTGAAGAGAGCCACAGGTATCTCCTTTGTAAGCTGGGCTAGCAGTGATGCAGTTTTGATGACCCAGCTTTGAAGAGAAATTTTCCAGTACACATGGGGAAGGATGCTGGACAGTAGATACACAGTTTTATTTTAACCTACTCACAGAGGTGCTGATACTCTGCTCCATGATAATTTTCCTACTCCATCCATTAATTGCTATTTCTAGAAGGCTGAAGTATTAACAGCCTCTCAGTACAGAAGTCCACCTATAAACTAAGTAAACTGCTTAGGAAGAAGGTGGAACACACTTTCTCTTAATGGAAAATGCAAATATATATATATATGTTTATATATTTAGTTTATTTTAGGGAGTTTTACATGCTTTTAAACATGAATATAAATATAGATTCATGTATATAAAGGCTTAGTTCTAAAACTCAGCTCTGAGAAAGGGAACAAACTGATCTTAGAAGCCAAACAGCCTGAGCAACTAAATCTCAGTTTATTTAAATCTCAGCTCAATTCACTTTATTGTTGGAAGGCATCAGATGAGTGCTCAGGATTACACAGAATTCTATGCACTGCAGCAGTTCCTATGAGAAGTGGTTTCACCAGTTTTGCAACCCTAATAAAAAGTTCTCTCACAGAGAAAAAAAAAATCCTATTTTAAAAACTGTGTCATTGTTCATCTGTTTTTAAGTTACTGTTAAGAATAAACTAAATTAGTGTTTTTTAGGAACACTGGTCTCTGTTATTTAGCTGTTTGTGAGATACCTCGTACTGCTGTGCTTCAGCTTCTCTATGGAGCCAGTGTGAACTGATCTCATGTAAAAGTACAAAAACCTTATGACATGGGAGACAGAACAATTCTCCTGGATATTTGCAGAGTCTGATGGGTTGTAAAAAAATTGCAGTAGTTGTGGGAAACACACCGTATCATGAGTTCAGAATGGATTTAAGTTTTCCTTCGGATTATATGCTGAATATTGGTCAAGGATTTTTTAGATTATATAGTAGTTGCAAAATATTCTAGTTTATTTATAAGAAATTGAAAAAAGCTAAGTCAGTAAGATGGTTAGAAAGGTAAGCTAGTAAACTAACCTTATAGACAACAGTAGTCAAGTGATTTATGAATAGGGCTGAAATTTCAGTTTAAATTCTGGGCCACCTGTAATGGTGTATTATGCCTGTGCCCACCCTGCTATTTTCTCCTCTTCATTCAGTCACCCACAGGGGAAAATACTACTGGGGGCATAGCCACAGGCCAGGCAGCTAGAATTCCACTTTGCAATAAGTTCTGACTTTTCTCCTCTTCACAAAGGGATGTTCCGACCAAGTGCCTTTTCTGTGGAAGAGGAATGAGCAGGCTTTTTTCTTTCTGACCCTTGTTAAGTAACTTAACATGCTTTTCCTTCATGGGTTTACTTGTTTATTTCTACAGTTCTGATTTCCAAAATGTTTGCTTTGGACTGTCCAAGTGCACTTCAAAAATAAGAACTAGGTATACGTGGGCAGTGTCTCACATCATGTTTGCTGTCTGAAATGAAATAAATGAAATGACTGACCCATGGCTCTTAAACTAGTTGAGTCCATCCATAACTATGCTAAGTAAGGTTCATGCTATTAATCCTCTTTGAAGCTCCAAAATTTAACCCTTTTTTGTTTGGTTTAGGTTTTTTTATTTATTTATTCTGCATCCCAGACCTCTTTCACAACAAGAGCTCTGATCTTGGCCCAGACAAGAAGATACTACCTGCAAGGTGCTGGTTTTTCTTGTTAGTCTGGTGTCAGCCTTTCTCTCCCAGAAAATGAACAGTTAAAGTTTCTCTGGAACAATTTAGCCAATTAGACTTATAGTTTCACAGTCTCCCTGACCCTAAGATAATTTGCTGGTGTGGTTTTGCCCCCTTATTAGATTACCTTGTAACAGGTTTTATTTGGTCCCAGCAGGCATCAGGCTACAGTGAGAACCGGGTGATCTACAAGGGCAGGGAGAGCTTTCTTGGCTCTGTTCTGATTACAGCTTCAGTTAAGGAAAGAACATGAGACATCTTCTCCCCAGCAGAAAACCCAGTGATTTGCATACACTTTGATCTCATCTGAATGTGTTTTAACATGGATGTTTAAGATATTAATAGACTACTTTTAACTTGGACCTCTCTAAATATACTCTCAGTGCTATTGTTACTGCAAGAGAACATACTCCTACATGATCCTACTTGGTTAGCCTTAAAGACATTCTAAAAACAGAAAGGAAGAATGGAGTCTTCATCTGCAAATGCTAAAATCTGTCTTCATCTGCGAGAAACTGTTGATGAATTGCCATGGAAACCTTTAATAATTGTCCATGCAGTCTAAAAAAATAGCAATAAAAAAGGTAAGATTTGTCAAGATACGACACTTCATGAGAGGTGAGCTGCACCAGAAGATTCTGAATGGAGACTGCAGTATAGCAAAACCTTCTCTTTTCCAGTTTCTCCCCTGCACACTGAGATCACCTTGATGTCTTCCCATTGAGTAAGAGTAGTGCCATGCACTGTTTACAACCTAGCCTTTAAAAGACCACAGTCAATGGACTGTGGCTCCAACCCAAATTCAGGACACCCATCTACTCCCTATCATATTTTTAAAGATTTGAGTAGACATGTTTCTCTTTTTTTAATTTTTTTTTTCCTTTTTCTTTTTTTCTTTTTTTCCCATTTCTTACACTATGCTGTAAAAATGCTGTTATCCAGGTCTGTGTGTATCTCTTCAGGGCTAGGTGTGATGCAAACCCAGGCATAGCTGTCACCCTGTGGAATTTGCAAGGTAATTTAAAAGCTCACAGCAAATCAGTGCAATAAGTAGAAGAGGCAAGTCTTAAAAATTACACTTATGTAAAACTATGTTGCATCTTTTTTTTTTTTTTTTTTTTTTAATAATAATCTTGAAGTACTACTGCTAGTATCTTAAATTCACCACTAGGATTCCGTTGGCCAATCCAGGAGACAATTGGGCTCTTTAAAAAACAACACATTGAGCCTCTCTGCATCTTTAAGGTTTTGGTTTGAATTGTAATGAAACAAAAAAATCTGTCTGTTCTAGGAAGGATTTCTGTAGCTGTGTTGGTTTAAAAAAAGTCTTGAAATGACAGCTCTGATTTTGTTCATGGCCATTTCAAACTGCCAACTAGCAGCAGAGTATTGAGTAGTTATTGACCTAACATGTTTGGGTACTACTTGATCTAAATAATTCTTTACTCATTACATAGGTCATTTAACATAGGCAGAAAACAGAACCAAACACATGGAGTTGCTGTGCTTGCTTGCTTACTTTCCCTCTCTCTTCCCATTACAGAATATTCTTATTTTGTTACCTATCTGGTCCCTGTGCAAATGAACAAATGATGCCTTAAGTGAAGTGTATTCCTCACCCACTAGCAAAACTGTGGAGCTTAGAATTAGTTTCTGCTCATAAGGCTTTCATCCTTACAGTTCCCACAGGGAGCTGTAAGAAGAAAAATATAAAACAAAATTTAAAACAAATATATACTTTGCTTAAAATGAGACAATATATGGTATTTTTCCACATGGGCACTCAGAACACATATGACAGCATATAACTACAGGGGAAATACTGAATAAAACTGCCATTTCAAGGACTGCATGTCTAATACTGGTTTTAAACCAGTGAGCCCCCCCCTAGGAGAATGGTAAGTATGGAAATATTCAGTGTGTTTTACATCAGAAAGAAGTAATGAAATAGCTTTATTTTGTCCCTACTATGAACATCACAAGCCGACCTTTCTTTCCTCTCTGAAATCCACATTTTGAAACACAAACAGCCATTCTTAGGTGCACAAACAGATCATTTAGGGGCTTAGCTGGTCTCGTACCATTTCTTGCAGATTTCATCTAGGGGACACAGGAAGAGAGAAAGTTAACTAGAAATGTGGGAGGGAGATTTAAGGGACTGGGAACAAAGGGAATGGCCACAGCAGAGCTCTGCAGCTGGCAGGAAGGAAGGGCCATGGACAAGAAGAGACTGGAGCTGGGTGAGGCCAGGAGCTGTCCAAGCAGCCCATGTTTGCTTTGCTAGGTGGGAACCACTGCACAGATGAAGGCTTTTTTCTTTCTGTAATTTTTTTACCTCTTAAACCTATCTTATTTGAGTAACAATGCTAGGAGAGTCCTTGGAGTGATTTGCACGAAACTCGTTTGTCCCTTTTTGTCTTCTCAGTGGATGAATCTTTTCATAGGGTGAGCTAGCTGAAAGTGGTTCAGATGAAGTTTTACTAGATAGTCAGTTCAAAGGATCACTACACTACAGCCACTGCTGGTTTAAAGCTAACTAGTTAAAACCTGACTCCAGTATGTATTATGTACTGTGTCCAGTTCTGGGCCCCTCAGTTCAGGAAGGATATTGAGGTCCTGGAGCAGGTCCAAAGGAGGGCAACCAGGCTGGTGAAGGGACTCGAGCACAGATCCTATAAGGAGAGGCTGAGGGAGCTGGGGCTGTTCAGCCTGGAGAAGAGGAGGCTCAGAGGAGACCTCATCACTCTCTACAACTCCCTGAAAGGAGGGGGTAGCCAGGTGGGGGTTGGTCTCTTTTCCCAGGCAACTCTCAGCAAGACAAGAGGGCACGGTCTCAAGTTGTGCCAGGGAAGGTTTAGGTTGGACATTAGAAAGAATTTCTTTACGGAGAGGGTGATCAAGTATTGGAATGGGCTGCCCCAGGAAGTGATGGATTCTCTGTCCCTGGAGATATTTAAAAAGAGACTGGATGTGGCACTCAGTGCCATGGTCTAGTGACTGCAGCAGTAATGGATCAAGGGTTGGACTTGATGATCTCTGAGGTCCCTTGCAACCCAGCCAATTCTATGATTCTATGATGATTCTACGTGGTGGCCACAGCAGTGACTGGTCAGCACATGACCTAGCAAACTAGGCTGCATCTTTCTCTTCATAATCACTGGGTATTTTCTTTGCAAGTCTAGAGAGGGCATTAGCCTTGTTTAGTTTCTGTATTTAATAATTTTCCAACTAATCAGTTGTTACCCTAACTTCTCAGAATGTGTATCACCATAGCCTAAGAACAATTTTCAGGGGAAGACTGAACAGCAAAAAAATACTAATATAAACCACAAACATTTCACAGAAGCATTTGATAGTCTCTAGGCTGATTTATTTGTTGTATCAATCAAGGTGTTGTGTCAAGGAAAATAATTAACATCAACACAGCTTTCAATACAGGTGTGACGTGTGCAGACAAAGCATGAGTGAAATGGGCAAAAATATTCTGCTCAATAATTAACACTGAATGAGCTTGCATTAAACAAGCAGATGTCAAAGTTTTTATATTATGACCTATCCACAAAAAATGACAGTGTAAGTGATTAAATGTTTTGGGGTTGCTACTGATTAGCTGTCAGAAAGGTTTAGAGAGCCAGATCGTTAGACCTAAAATGGCTCACTAGCATGCTGAATTTCAATTTTTTTTTAATGACTTAGGTCTCCTGTGTCCACTCAGACATGTAAGACTGTCTGAAAAGATCAAGTAAAAGACTACTGAGCATGATAGTAAATATAGGGTTAACAAAACTGTGCAAAAATTAATTCCAACAAGAAACCTAACATTCAAGTGTTGCTTAGAAGGCAAAGGAGTGAAGGAAATGAGTCAATCTCTATGCCTTTGTGTAATATGCAAGCTGATGGGGATATCCAGAAAAAAATAATGCCACAAATTGGCAAGACAGCAACTGTATTTATCTGCTTAAATAAGAATCAGTCCTTGAAAATCTACAAAGATTAAAGAGCAAACTGAATATTCATTTTGTGTTATTTTCAACTTGACAGATGGATGGGAAAGCTGGAAATCTACCAAAAGTGTAGACAGTCATCTAAGAAGCCTGGTAAAACTCTCAGAAAAACTTAAACTTAGAAAAAAATGGTATTTTTAAAACCACGGTAATTTCTAGCATATTTGCCAAATTTTGACAGCAGTTTGTGTCAGTTACCAACCAAAAGTATCTATACTTTAGTACAGAACAGAGAAAACTGTATTTTGTAGAGAAGGTGCCTGCATCTGGTATATGTGTTCAGAACAAAAATGAAGACCCTACCGAGCAGAAGTCTATTCAGGAGCAGAAGTCTATGCAAAAAAGGGAGAACTAAAAGGACGATGTCCGCCCAACCCGGTGCCGGGAGGTGCTGATGGGTCTCCTGAGCAGCGAGGATCACAGCCCGGGCTGGCAGCAGAGCCCCTTGGCCGGAGCGGCAGCGCCGGGGCCTCCGCCCGACCACGGACAGCTCCGGGCCCGCGGCTGCCGCGGCGCTGGGCGGGGGGAGGGCGGACAGGGGGGAGAAGATGGCAGATAGAGCATGGGGAGATGGGGTGGTGAGAGATGGGGTGGCTGCTCCCAGCCTAAGGAACAGCTGCCGGTTCAGAAAAGAAGTATTTTTTTTTTTCTTTCTTTTCTTTCTCTCTCTCTCTTTTTTTTTTTTTTTTTTTTTTTTTTTTTCCCCTCCTTTTATGAAATTCAAGTCATAAAAAATGCGGGCTTTTGTGAGTGCCTTTGAGTTTGTGCAAGGCAGCAGAACAGGCACTACAGCACGCTGTCTGTATGGGAGAGTAAAACCACTGTGTTCACTCAGGCAGTGGCTGTGTGTGCCAAGCAGCTGCTTCATGTGATAGCACTGAACCGGCTGGGAGTTTTTGAGGAGACTCATTCCAACCAAAATTTTCAAGGGCGAAGTCTGTGGGAGAAGATATGTCTTCTTTGTAAGTCAGCACAGAAACGCAATTCCGTTCATTCTTATTTCTAAGCCTTCAAAAAAATGATAATTATAGAAAATAGTGTGCCATTCTGTAAGGAAGCATGAACACTAAAGCTATAAACCCTGCTCCAGAATTGTGTCTCATTACACTGGTCCTTGTCTTCTCTAACAGTTCCCAGTTCTTCTTAGTTCCAGGCAGCTGTGTTTTCCTACATCTAGTCCTAAAGGAAAAAAAAAACCCAAAACTGCACAAATAGTAAAATAATGTCTAGATTGGATATATCGTTTTGCTGCTGGAAGGGACTATGAAGATTCCACAGAAAACAAAACCTTTAAAATGTACCTCAAGAAATGTCTTGAAGACACTTCTCTTCCCTGAGCATCATCATCCTTCCTTGCACTCTTGGCTATTTCATCCCTATTGCCTTGATACACAAAGCTGAAGGTTATGTCCTGGCTTGCCTTCAACTTGCTCCTTTATCATTGATTTTTAAATTTTATCATTATCACTCATCTTTTGTCATGTAATAGTGCAGCCTTATCAGATCTTTTGCTGGCTTATTGTAGTCCAACTCTTCTTTTATATAGAGGAAGTGAACTTAAGGGACAAAGCTGGTTCAGTTGCACCTTCTGTATTTATGCTATCTGAAAAAGTTAGTGTAAAAATCAATTAATGGAATTCATCTCATTGCCTCTAGGTATTTTAAAACATGTACTTCTTTTTTCTCCAGCAAAGAACACTCCTCCCTAGAGTTTACAGAATACATTGAAACTTTTCTAGACCACTGTTTACTACAGCAAGTTCCAAATTTTAAAGATCCATGAGTATGATTTGGGGAGACCTGCTACAATGTGCTACCAAGACTCTGGACCAAAGTATTAGATGTATTAGAGCAGAGCATTAGAACATCAGAACATTAGAACATCAGAACATTAGAACAGAGAAACTTGTTGGCTCATATGCACCATTTTCTGCTCAGGCAATCAATGCTGGTTGAGTTTTGCTGTTGTTTGTCATGCTATATAGCTAAATTGATTTAAATTTAGAATACATAGCATGAATCTGCTGGATTATGAAGAGTTATACTTTTTTATGTGTGTAATTTTAGTTAAGACTTGAAGGTATTATACTGTGTATAGGAGAATTCAGATTTTCAACCTATTTCAGTGCACTGTACTTAAATAATTATTCTATTAGTTGAAGAGTAGATCTCGGCTGGTTCAACAGGACTGTCATTCATTGACAACATCTTTTACATGTAAACTGAGCCTGTGATGCAGAAAGCACTGAGATGCAGCACATGGTAGCACATTTTCACAGCAGAATCATGTTACAGATGACCAGTGTTCAAGTAGATTAAATGCTAGCTGGGATGGAGCTTTAATCCTTCTGCTGCCTGTGAACTGCACTTCTGTCTCAGCTGTTGTATTATGAGGCTATCTAGTCAAATTGCAGCCCCTGGTAGGAGTCCTGTAGATGCTTAATTACTTACTGCTCTTACTTACATATTTCTAATGAAAGTAGCTGTGGTAGCAAAACCACGCTTTGTCCTTGTCCATTTGTCTTTTATTTTATTCCTACTTACAAGTTAAAAATGCTGGTAAGGAAGTCGAAACCAGAAAGCAGCTAAGCCAATTAAACCCTGAAAGCCCTATGGGCAGATATTTTGGCTACTCCGTAGATCGGCCTCCACAGCTGGCCACTGGTGAACAGGGATGCGAAGTAAAAAAAAACCAACAAAAACAAAACAAAACAAAAAAAAAACCCCCACAACAAAAACCCCAAACCAAACCAAAACCAGCAGGGGAACATCTTTGCATTCAGGAAGAAACCTGAAGTGTTCAATACCCATCATCTGTTTGAAGAACCAGCTCCGGCGAGCCGGAGGCCGGGCGCAGTCAGCTGCTCTTACACAACCCAGCCGTGCCGTCCCGCTCCCATGACTCTGCAGCGGGGAGCTCGGAGCTGAGCAGCAATAGCCCCGA